>NW_008673293.1:7491-13556 GCF_000695815.1 Acanthisitta chloris
AACTGATGGTGAAGTTGAGGAACTGATGTGGTGAAGTTGAGAAACTGGTGGTGAAGTTGAGGAACTGATGGTCAAGGTGGGGGAACTGATGCTCAGGTTGAGGAACTGGTGATCAAGGGGAGGAACTGATGATCAGGAACTGATGGTCAGGGGGAGGAACTGATGGTCAGGGGGAGGAACTGATGGTCAGGGGGAGGAACTGATGATGAAGTTGAGGAACTGATGGTCCAGGTGAGGTCACTGATGGTCCAGGTGAGGTCACTACTACCAAGACCCCCCAGCCATGGCCTGGGGCTGCTCCAGCTGCTGTCCCTGACCCTGTCCCTGTCCCCCCAGTCATCCTGACGGACGAGGAGGTGCAGAGGAAGCGTGAGCTGATCCTGAAGCGCAAGGAGGAGGAGGCCCTGAAGGAGAGCCTGAAGCCCAAACTCTCGGAGGAGCAGCAGAAGGTCATTGACATCCTCCTTGAGGCTCATCGCAAAACCTACGACCCAACCTACTCCGACTTCACCAAGTTCAGGGTATGCCCAGGCCACCCCAGATCTGGGGTGGGAAGGGAGGACCATCTAGGTCCAGTCCAGAAGCTCCAAACCTCTTTGATCCTACACCTTCCCACCAGAGAGGGGAGAAGGATCCTCCTGGGAGATCCTTGGCAGGAGGTGAAGGACAAGCATGAACTTCTCTCCTCTTTCTCTTCCAGCCTCCTGTGAGAAGCCAACCCAGCAACAAGGAGGCAACAAAGTCCTCCTCCATCCTCACCCAGGACTTGTCCTCAGAGGACTCCACCGACCTCTATGGCTCTGAGACCTTCAGCACATTCCCAGGTACCACACTCACCTCTCCATGAGTGGTGGAGGAGAAGCTCCACCTAACGCTGCTCCTTCAGACCTTCCTTTGGCTGTCAAATCCTCCTTGGGGTGTTGGACCATCACCTTCTGAGCTTCTCCTTCTCTGCAGACTCTGTGGAGCCTCCGATGTTTTCCAGCCTGGTCCTCTCCGAGGAGAACGACGAGAGCTCCTCCATGAACCTGGAGTTCTCCCAACTCTCCATGCTCCCACACTTGGCTGACCTGGTCAGCTACAGCATCCAGAAGGTGATTGGCTTTGCCAAAATGATCCCAGGATTCAGGTGAGATGTTTGCTCCTAGATCTGGTGGCCATGGTGGGTTTTTCCCTATCTCAGGAACTTCTTCCTACCCATCCCAGTCAGGTCTGGGTGACCTTCACAGTTCTCCCTTGGCTTTGGTCCCTTCCCAGGTTTCTGTCTCTCCTCCTTCTTGGGGTTTTCCTCTCTTTCCAATCTCTGGAAAACTCACCCAAACTCCTTGAGCTGTTGCAAGACTCAAAGACCTGGGAAGGGTTTGTGAAGGATCTCAGGTCTGTTCCTCTCCAGACACTGTCCCACCACAAATGTCCCTGCAGAAACACCTGCACTGGTTGAGGGAACAGCTGGAGACACCCAACAAAGTGTTGGGTGACCCATGGGGACCTGGATGGGGTGACAGGTTCCTGCTCCTCTGAACATGTTCCTCAGCTTGTCCTGGAACATCTCCAGGGGTGGTGACCTCCACCACCTCCCTGGGCAGCACATTCCAGGGTCTAACCACCCTTTCCATGGAGAAATTCCTCCTCATGTCCAACCTGAACCTCCCGTGGTGCAGCCTGAGGTGTTTCCTCTTGTTGTCACACCTCCTCTCAGGGGGTTGTGGAGAGTCAGAAGGTCCATCCATGGGTGGATTCCACACTTGGGTTTCCCATAGAATCCCAGAATGAATCAGGTTGGCAAAACCCTCTGAGATCAGCAAATCCAACCCGTGACCCAACACCTCCATGACCACTAGCCCATGTTCCTCATGGCCAAGTGTCACCTCAGCCTGTCTGTCCTGCTCTGCAGGGACCTGTCAGCAGAGGACCAGATTGTTCTGCTCAAGTCCAGTGCCATCGAGGTGATCATGCTCCGTTCCAACCAATCCTTCACCCTCGAGGACATGACGTGGACCTGTGGCAGCAACGACTTCAAGTACAGGATCAGCGACGTCACCCAAGGTGAGGAACCTCAACCCAACCCATGGATTTCCATGGGAAGTCATTCCCTCCACCTCCACAAAGTCCTTCTGCTGGACAAGGTGGTGGATCCTCCCCTAAATCTCCTTCCCTTGAGGATCTGGGGACCAGCATGGAGAACAGGAGGTTCTCCTGCTTCAGGAGGACCTTAAATCTCTCCTTGTGCTTGGAAAGAGCCTTGGAGTAACCCAAAACTTGGAGGAGGAGGGAGAAGATCTGCAGGTTGATCTTCTGAATGGCTTCCAAAGGCAAAATGTGCTCCAGAATTTCCCTTGGAGAAGCTAAAATGCCCAACTGAAGTTGTCTCCAAAGTCCTTTCCCCCCATCCCTGCTGTGCTGGAGGAGCTGCTGAGCTCCACACTCTTTTCTTGGCTGTTGGACATCCTCTTGAAGAGCTGTCCATGCTAACTGTCCATTCTTCTCCCAGCTGGACACAGCATGGAGCTGCTGGAGCCACTGGTGAAGTTCCAGGTTGGCTTGAAGAAGTTGCACCTCCACGAGGAAGAGCACGTGCTCCTCATGGCCATCTGCATCCTGTCCCCAGGTAGGACCATGCTCAGCCCTCGGGGCCACCAAACTGCCACAGGGTTTGGGGTGGCCCCAAAAAATGTCATTCTTCTCCACCTTCCCATCAAAGCCAGTTGGGACAAGGGAGAGAATTCCAGAGTCAAGAGGTTGGAAAAGCTCTCTGAGATCAGCAGGTCCAACCCATTACCTAATACCACCACGGCAACCACACCATAGCACTGAGATGTTCCTTGAACATCTCCAAGGATGGTGACTCCACCACCTCCCTGGGCAGCACATTGCAGGGTCTAACCCCTCTTTCCATGGAGAAATTCCTCCTGGTGTCCAACCTGACCCTCCCCTGGTGCAGCTTGAGGTGTTTCCTCTTGTCCTGTGAGAAGATCCCAACCCCCACCTGGGTCCAACCTCCTGTCAGGGAGTTGTAGAGAGTGATAAGGTCTCCCCTGAGCCTCTTCTTCTCCAGGCTGGACATCTCCAGTTCCATCAGCCTCTCCTGACAGGATTTGTGCTCCAGCCACTTCTCCACCTCTATCCCCTTCTCTGGACACCTCCACCACCTCAATCTATCTTAGAACCATAAGATCATAGAACCACCAAGGCTGGAGGAAACCTTGGAGATGATCAACTCCAACCCTTAACTTGTCACTCAGGTTGTGCTCCAGCCCCTTCTCCATCTCCATCCCCTTCTCTGGACACCTCCATCTATCTTAGAACCATAAGATCATAGAACCACCAAGGCTGGAGGAAACCTTTGAAATGCTCAACCCTTACCCAACCACTCCACTCCCACCCCTGACCCCTGTGTTGATGTTCCTCAGACCGTCCAGGCGTGCAGGACACTTCCCTGGTGGAATCCCTGCAGGATAAGCTCTCGGAGATCCTCCAGACCTACATCCGTTGCCGTCACCCTCTGCCAGGCAGTCGCCTCCTGTATGCCAAGATGATCCAGAAGTTGGCAGACCTGAGGAGCCTCAACGAGGAGCACTCCAAGCAGTATCGCTGCCTCTCCTTCCAGCCCGAGCACAGTATGCAGCTCACGCCCCTCGTGCTCGAGGTCTTCGGCAACGAGATCTCCTGACTCGGGTCCTGGAGCTCCACACCCACGGCTGAAGGGAGAGCTCAGCCTGGGGTGGCCAAGGTGGAGGAAGAGATGTGATCCTGAGCAGGAGTTTTGGACCTTGGGGTTGGTTTGACACTACTGGAAGTTGTGCTGTGTGTTCCTCTCCGTGGTGGAGATCCATGTGGCTCCACCAGGAGGAGTTTTCCTGCTTCCCTCAGTCCCTGGGTGAGCTGATTTAGCCTTTTATGGGTACTTTGAGGTTGGATTGCCTCAATCCCTTTTGTTCTTTTTGACCTGAACCGTCAGACTGATGGGAAGGAGAAGCCTTGGGGTGGTTTTCCATGGGGAGGTGGCACCACTGAGCCATCAGTGCCATCCTCTGCTCCTCCCAAAATTCCACACTGCTCATTCTCTCCTCACTTCCAAAGGGACACGGATGGGATTGAACAAATCCCAGCCAGGAGGTGCCATGGGCTGTGTCCCCATGGATGACCAACTCAAACCCATCCCATGGGTAGGACTGGGATGAACCAGAGGTTTTCCAAGAGGGGAATTTTATCCACCTGGATGAGGTGGTGTTGGCATTGCCAGCTCTGCTTGGGGGTGAGGAGCAGGGGGACTACAACCCTTTGGAGCTGAACTTCCTTCTGTGGGATGGAGGAACAATCCCAGGATGGGGGAATGACCTTGGGAGGAGGGAACAGCTCCAGGATGGGGGAATGACCCTCAGGATGGAGTAACAACCCTTGGGATGAGCCAATGCCCAAGTCCCACCTTGGCTCACACCAAGCTCCAGAGGCAGCTCCATGCCCCTGTCCCACCTCAGGGAGGTGGATTTGGGATCTGGGAGGCTCTGGAGGTCCTGGAGGAGCCTTCACAGCTCCCCTGGACCAGGAGGGCTCAGCTCCCACCGCGGCTGCTCGTGGCCAATAAACTCTGCTTGGGCAAAGCAGTTCGGCGCCAGGTTGGTCTGTGGGGGTTGTGTCTGTCTGTCCCTCTGGGTGTGGGTCTGTCCAGCCCTGTGTCCATCCATGGCCATCCCTGTCTGTCTGTCCATCCCTGTCTGTCTGTCCTCCCAGGGCTGTGCAGGACCATGTGTGTCTGTCCCAGGGGCTGCTGGAGGTGACCATGTGTCCATGTCCATGTGTGTCCAAATCTCCATGTCTCCATATGTGTCCATATATCCGTGTGTTCCTGTCCATATATGGCCATGTCCCAGCATCCACATATCCATGTCTGTGTCCCTGTCTCTCTGTCCCCATGTCCCTCTGTCCCCCTGTGTCCCTATATCCCTGTGTCCATGTCCTTACATCTGTGTCCCTGTCCCCGTGTCTCCCTGTGTCCCTATATCCCTGTGTCCCTGTCCTTATGTCCCTCTGTCTCCCTGTGTCCCTGTCCCCCTGTGATCCTATATCCCTGTGTCCCTATATCCCTGTGTCCCTGTCCCTATGTCCCTCTGTCTCCCTGTGTCCCTGTCCCCCTGTGATCCTATATCCCTGCTCCCTGTGTCCCTTGTCCCCATATATCCTTCTGTCCCTGTCCCCTCGTGTCCATATATCCCTGCATCCCTATATCCCTGTATCCCTATATCCCTCTGTCCCTGTCTCCCTGTGTCCCTGTCCCCGTATCGTGCTGTGTCCCTGTCCTGCCATGTCCCTATATCCCCATGTCCATATATCCCTGTGTCCCTATATCCCTCTATCCCTGTCCCCCCGTGTCCCTATATCCCCATGTCCATATATCCCTGTGTCCCTATATCCCTCTATCCCTGTCCCCCCGTGTCCCTATATCCCTGTGTCCATATATCCCTGTGTCCCTATATCCCCATGTCCATATATCCCTGTATCCCTATATCCCTCTATCCCTGTCCCGCCGTGTCCCTATATCCCCGTGTCCCTATATCCCTCTATCCCTGTCCCCCTGTATCCCTATATCCCCATGTCCCTGTATCCCTATATCCCCGTGTCCCTATATCCCTATATCCCATGTCCCTATATCCCGTGTCCCTCTATCCCTGTATCCCTCTATCCCCGTCCCGCCGTGTCCTCCCGCGCTGCATTCCCAGCACCGCCCGCCAGGGGTCACTGCGCTCCAGGAACCCACTGCGGGACGCGCCCTCCGGCAACTGCGCACGCGCGGGGACAACATCCGGGGCTTAGTTCCGGTGCGATGTGATTGGTGGGATGTCTGGGGGCGTGGCCTGATGGGGGTGTACGTTTTGGGGCGTGGTTTGTTGTGGGCGGGACTTATTTGTGGTCTGATTTGGGGCCGTGGGATGTTTTAGGGCGTGGTCTGGGGTGTGGTCCGGTTGGGGGGCGTGGCCTGTTTTGGGGTGCTGCCATTGGCTGGACGTGTCCTGGTTTGGGGCGTGGCCCATCTGGGGGCGTGGCCTGTTTGGCGGGAGTGGTCCCTG
>NW_008673294.1:0-2989 GCF_000695815.1 Acanthisitta chloris
AGCAATTTATATTGAATCTGCTCGAGGAATTTTAACACTCATGCTTTGTGTCCTCTCTGCTCCAAAAATCCCAGATGAACTCGCGTGATGCAGATAGGTGGATATTTGGAGAAGAGAGGCTCCTGAAGGTGGTGGTCTAGGCTCCTATCTGTGCAGCCAGACTGTTAAGGAAATTTCCCTGTCTGACCATCCAGGAGCCACTCGGGCATTCACACTCACACCGCCTGAGCCCAGACCGAAGCCCCTTCGCAGCGACACACACCACACACACAGTCAGACCAGGTTTCCGTACTGACTCTGCCCTAGGTTTCCTATAGCAGTCTCAGATGATCAGATCCTGCTCGCCCCAGAGCTCAGCCCACAGCTCTGCGACACAGAGGTACCGGCGCTGAAATTATTCCTCCACTGAAGCCAGATGCAAAGAACTGATTTGAAAACTATTACAAGTACATTTAAAGATTTACATTCACATTCACTGCAGTTCTAGTCCTTAATCTTATGCATCGATGTAGTAAAATAAATGAATACAGCTCTATACTTACCATAGTTTTGGTCCTTCTGTCTCCACAAGTCTGCCGAAGAGCGCGTAAGGTACTGGACAGAGTCAAAAAGAGTTCCTTGTATTTAACTGTGAGCTTCCCTTTATTTACAGTGTATGTGGCCTGCCACACCTTCACTGGAAAAGATAGCAAAATTCTCGTTTTGAATATTATCAGAGACCTAACAATTTCAAACAACATTTGTTGTGGTTACACTGTTCCACTGTGAAGGACAAATGATAATGAACGTGTGAAAAACAGGACTATGCCAATGATAGTACCATATCTGTGTTTTCTGTAATCTTTGAATTAAAAAAGAAAATACTCAGGGTTTCTGAATTTTCATGTACTCAGGCTCACTGTCAACCCAGAGCATGTCTCTTTCTGTCTCACACTTTCATGGATGCTTAAAATCAGAAGTAATTTTCTACCTCTAATAAGCTGAACTATATTTCTGTCAATTAACCTTTACCTATTCAACTCTTTGTAGCTGGCACTATCAGAAAAATAGGGTCGTCCTGATCTGATAGGATAGTTCTGCAGTGCTGTAGACTTCCTATGCACAAAAATTGAAGGAAGAAGGGGCATACAGCCATCAGTTTCACAGAGCTGGATCTAGCATCAAAAAACTAGAACTAAACCAGTGGGCTTAATGAAAAGAGGTGAAGGAAGGAAGAAGGGAATGAAGTACATGCTACTTCGGGGAGTGAGGCACTGATACACTTTGTGTGATGTCTAACTACTAAATAAAAATCAGCTGAGTTTTCAATAATCAAGCTTCTCTGTATGAAGTAATGGAGAACAAATAAAAATGATAGCAAAATAATAGAAAATACTATATCTGTATGCAAGATTTTATCTGCATTCTGTGGTGAAATCAGGATTTCCCTATAATCTTAGTCCTCAACCACTGTAGGGATAACTACATTTCTGTAAGTCCCAAACTACTTGTTTTCAATGAAAATTTCAGTGCAATATATCAATACTATCTATTATATAGCTAATTGCAAATACAACTGCTGATACCTGTAAGAGCAATTAGCAAACACAGTACTTTTTTCTTAAAAGCAGACAATGACTGGGGAAGCTGCATGCTTATTTTCTTCAGCACATCTTTCTGTAGCTTTAAGAACAGATTTGAAAAAATAATTTGAATGACAAAATATTAGGTATATGTAGCTACATTTAAGGTAGGTTTCATTTAAGATGGATTATTTCTGAATAACTTAATACCTGTATTACAAAGTTTAGCTGACATTTTAGGGAAAGGTAATACAATTATCTTGATATGTCTAGATTTAGGCAGAGTATTTAATATAATGTCCTTTGTTGAATTTTAAGTGGTGAGAACTGGAAGGGGATGTGAACCATCAGAAAGACTGCAAGATAGATAAGGAGATGCCTAAAGCAGCATCAGTTTAGTAGCGGAAAGGGAATTACTGAATTTAACTGGGATTACTCACAGTGTTCTGCTGGCATAGGTCATGGGACTGATCCTGCCTGTTACATGGACCAGGAGTCTGGTTCAAGAGCTGGGCCTCTACTGATGTTATCTGAAGATCTACTAAACTGAATGGTTCTATGAATACTGGGGAGAATCAAGTCATTATACAGGAAGAACAAGAAGAGTTCATATATTAGAGTGATAGATGTCAATCAAAGTTTAATAATAAAGTCATATACGTTTTGCATATAATTTTTGCTTCATGGCTGGGAGACAGTAAGTATGAGTTACTGACATAACATGCCCATGTGATTTGAGTGCACAGTAGGCAAATGATTTTTAGGAGGTGCAGGAAAAGAATTCATGCAGAGCACTGATAAGAGCTCATTTAGAGTCTTGGGTGCAGTTACCATGAATTTAAACTGGCACAGATACAAGCAAAATTTTCTAGCATGGGTAGAAGGACTTCCTGGCTTTTGAAAGGACACTGAAAGAGCTTGCCTTGGGTAACTTAAGAAAGTGAAGATGAAAGAGGTTATAACAAGATCTGTAAGTATCATGAAAGAATGATTATTTAGGCAAAAAAAGGATTAAAATCAATTAGGTATAAACAGGTAGTGAGGGCATTTAAAGTGGGAATTATATTTTGTATTAGTTTATATGAACTGATATTCAGGAATGATTTTCCAAAGAGGATTGAGAAGGAAATAGATTGATAAGTCTTCCATATGCTACATGATCAATTTATGAAAGAGATTTAATGAAAGTACAGGGAGACTTCTGCTGCTAGAAAAAAATCTATTTATCAGATAGAGACTACTAACTGTACTGGAAAGATGCTTGGTCACCGCATCTGCTCAGACTAAGCTCAAAATCCTAGACTATGGTAGGTTTTTCTAGACCTATCTCCTTTGAATAATTTTTTTTTTTTAGCAGGGATGTTTTCATGTCCTGCTCACCTGGTGACAGATCATGACGCATTCTCTGATCTGACCTATGAGCAAGA
>NW_008673295.1:0-2034 GCF_000695815.1 Acanthisitta chloris
GGACACTGGGCCGAGCTCCCAGGCACAGCCGGAGGAGCAGTGGGTGATGCTGAGCTGTGTTATCTCTAGCAGGGTCTGTGTATTCCGAAGTGCTTCTGCAGAGCTCGCTGCTCCGAGCGTGTGCTGCTGTGTGTCCTCGGTGTTTGTGGGCGGCTGATGCTGCAGTAGCTCGAGACGGTGTGAAGCCAAACTCCCCCGAGGAGAGCTCGGCCCTGCCCGTTGCCATGGTACCTTTGTAGTGCAGCACCGGTTACGAGCGAGGTAATTTGCTATGAGGAGCAGAACCCACATGGACTGGCTGTCTGCTGTGGAGCCCAGCCAGAAGAGTCTTGTCTAGACTATGTTTCTGCGTTTGGGTCTTGTTGCTTGGACTCCACTGACTGGTGTAGTTTTTTCTTTCTTTATGTTTCGTCCTGCTTTAATTTTGGCCCTAGTTCCAAGCCATATGTAGCTTCTGCTGCAGGTTGCTCTCTGTGGGAGGAACTGCCTTTAAACTTCCATAGGTTGCTGAATTACTGCAGACTAAACCGAGCAACCTCTACCAATTTGTGTGTTGGTGGCCTAGAAGCAGCAAATCAGTCGTGCCTGTCTCCTTGTAGGAATAAAGAAGCAGAGGATGGTTTTGACCTCGGTGAAGTCTTCTAATTGCTTAATCATTGTCAGGTGGAAAACAGATTAGCTCTGGGTTTGACTCTGGAGTCCTGTGTGACCTAAGTGCTAAGCTTATTGCTGCGTAAATTCTGTGTATTTGTGTGTGTCTGTAGTAGCTATGTTTAAAGTCTGCTCCACAGCACTGTTCGTGGCATGTGAGTCTTGGAGCTGCTGCTCTGGAAGTGCCTGGGAAGGGGAGGGAGAGAGTATTGCTTCAGGAACATGTGACTGTTTAAAGCTGAAGGTAGCAGCAGTTATAATCTCTGTCAGGTAATGCCTAAATACATCTTTAGGTGTGTCATGTGGGGAGAAAGAGCCTGTTGTTTAGATTAGTTCTAAATGAAGCTCAGCTGCATGCAGTTACACAATTTGCTTAGGTTCTCAAAATTCAGTTGTAGTTTGTCAGACAGGCATGATGTTCTGAAAATGCACATCTTGATACCACTGTCAGACAAGCTGCTGACTAGCCAAAATCCTGTCCTGGGAAAACTCTTAGGATGGAGTGTAGACATCCTTAGAACTGACATAGGAAACAGCACAATGAGTAGGAGGATAAATTTATTTCCTGGTTCTGTGGTAAGGCTTTCTGGCAACAGATGTTAATGATCATATTCTTCCTATGCAGCACCCTTAAAAAGTTTGCAAAGTATGCTGTGATGCTTCTTGAATATCACTAATTAAATGCTATATGCTCATTTTAATAGGCCTTGAAGTAGAATTTTAGGTAAATGCAAGTTTGTTTTGCTTGAAAGGTTGGTAAGCCTGTCTGAGGGACTTGGCTTTGGGGTAAGCACATTACTGAGTTTGGTCTGTAGACTGCTGTGGCCTGGGGAAGCATGAAGCCACTACGAGATAACGAAGGAAAATAAGGATGAAATCCTGTGAAAATGAGATGTGACATCTACCCCCCTTCCCTTGATGGCTGATAGACTATGCACTGCTTTGAATAACTGATTTGTTACTTGCTTTCTGCAAGGCATTTTTCTGGTCAAGTGGTTTGAGGATTTGATCCGTAGCAGGAATCGTAATTTACGTCGGGGAGGAATGTTCGACTGATATCTCTGTCATGGTGTTTACTGTCGGAAAGCTCTTAATGCCCTCAGGCTGGTGTGTGCTGCCTTGTGGAGACCAAAACCCCAGTGGTGGTCAAAATAATCTATTTTGCTAGTTAGGACATAAGCTGCTGAATTGTTTTCCAGCTTTCCTTACCCTTGTTCTGCTGCCTGAAGGAGGGAGCTGGTGTAGTTCTAGAATACATTTCATAATTAGATATTCCAATAATTGTCTGATGTTTAAGTTTCTTACAGGGATGAGGTAAGACTTAGTGCTGACCTGTGAGGACTTGGTTTTGCTATTGAGATGCCCAGAGAGAGCATTAAATTC
>NW_008673295.1:2053-3657 GCF_000695815.1 Acanthisitta chloris
TTCTGTGAATTCCTCTAATTGTTCCTTGTGGTTCACTGACCAAGACGTGTACTTCGTTCTAGGCCTTGCTGGTGAATAGCTCAGTGTTCCCCACCTGAGAATTTAATGCAGTTTTGATAGTTGTGAGCCAAAGAATGGAAGTTCTTTGCAGCTCCTCTGGTGGATTTCTAAACCTGCAAGAGCCGAGGCTGGAAATTTAGTCTCTATTCTGCCTCTAATTGTTCCTTGTGGTTCACTGACCAAGACGTGTACTTCGTTCTAGGCCTTGCTGGTGAATAGCTCAGTGTTCCCCACCTGAGAATTTAATGCAGTTTTGATAGTTGTGAGCCAAAGAATGGAAGTTCTTTGCAGCTCCTCTGGTGGATTTCTAAACCTGCAAGAGCCGAGGCTGGAAATTTAGTCTCTATTCTGATATGGAGAGGACAATGCAGCTTGTTCCTGTTACTTGGCTACTGACAGGAAAGATGCTGTAAACTATGTGGAATGACTATGATAAAAGTGTTGCCTGTTTAGGGACAATCTGCACATCCTGAAATGTTCTTCCTCTGGAGGAGAGGAGCAGGTGACTGTGGAGAGTCAAGCTACTATGTGCTTTACCCCAAAGTCTGTGACAAGTAAGAATGTGTTCACATCAAACTGTGGTGCAAACACCCTGAGTGAACCTTCTCAGTACTTCCCATGAGTTTCCTTCTTTGCTCCCTCGTGGTGAGCAAGGTGCACTGGAATGTGTCTCAGGATGCTCAGCCTTCATCCTTCAGGAGAGGGAGTTACCCTACTCCCTTGGGTGCTCAGAAACAGCAAAGATGGTCTGTTTTTATTTTGAAGTGAGTACTGCTTCAGGGTTCAAGTTCAGGTTGTAACCTTTGCCCAAAAGCAGAGTAAATAAAGAGGAGTAGTGCAGGTAAAACAGTGGCTGGAGTGGTAAATAGAGACTGTTTAAATGCCACTTAGATTCCTGTTTGCCTGAAAAGTGCTTTAAGATATGCTTAGCTTTGGCTGTCCTGCTAACAAGTGGTGCTCTTAGTGTGTGTGTGGAAGCATTTCTGTTAAAAAAGCATTAAAATAACCTATAACTGGGGAACAGTTGCTTTCTCTTTACTTGCTGTGGAGCTCTGCAGTTTGCTGGTGTGATAAATTCACATACAAACTTTGAGAAGCGTCTGTGTCTGTTACTCTGAGATAAAAATGTTTCAGTTGAGTAGTAAGTTGCTTCTTGTTTGAATTTGCTCATGGTTTTGAGCATTTCAGCACATGATATTCTGGTTACTGGTTTACTAAGCCTTAGTTGTTCCTGTTGAGTTTGCAAGGTGAAACTTTGCAAGATGAAATTGATGTTGTCATGTGAAACTTGACAGTATTGCTATGCAAGTAAATTTCAATGAATTTATGGTGCTTGAACATGCTGTAGGAACAGATCTGGTGCCGAAGGATTTGGAGAACCAGGGCACTCTGCTCCTTTGGAGCTGCACTTGTGTAGAGAGCTCACCCAGGTGCTTGGTGTTACCATCCCAATGTAATATCCCAGCTTGCTCTCCTGGAGACATTTCAGGCTACTGAGCTAGGCTAATAATTTTTACTCCCTTAGCTGTTGCATTTTATCCTGC
>NW_008673295.1:3667-7658 GCF_000695815.1 Acanthisitta chloris
TGCAAACACAGCACGTTGTGCTGTTCAGCATGGAATGTGAAGTGTTTGTGTACACGACCCCCAATGCATTGTGCAAGGCACTGTCCCTGCAGTGTGTTTTGTTGGGGGCTTGGGGGTTTACAGCAGTGTGTTCAGAAGATGATGTGCCTGTTGAGTAAATAGTTGTACCCCTGAATGTGGACATGCTGCAGCTGCCGAGTAGCAATGCAAATACCCTGACATCATCGTCTGCTTTAGTGGCTGTTTGTCTGCATTTCAAAATGTTTCTTAAAAGGAACTGAAACCTCCAAAGTGTGGAAGAAGTCTCTTACTAGGTCAGAAAACACCATGAATGACAAAATGAACTGTCAGAGTTAATTTCTATTTGCTGCCTTCAGTACCAAAGGTAAAAAGGCTTCATTTCCAGTGTTTCGGAGCAAAAAGTGACATGCTTGGATTCTGGTTTTCACTTGAGCTATCCCTTGTACCACAGTTGTACCATTAGAATTATCAAGCTGCTCTTGATCTAGAAAGGATTTGGCTGTTTTAAGGTTATGATTATGTGCTTTTTAAACTGTAACATAATGCTTATTAGATTCTCTGATCCCGTTAGCTTCTGTTCTTGCAGCAACTTGAGCTGTTTCTGTGTTTACAGGGCAGGGAGCCACACACTTGTGATTCCATTTAAACCTTTCATACAATGCTAGTACTTGAGCATTGCTTTACAGCTCAGCATGATAGGATTTTATAAACTTCATAGTGAATATAGCTGAAGACAGTTTTTAATGAACTTTCTGCTGAGCTTTAAACACTTCTGGTAATGTATATAAGGCTTTGCACATTTCCTGCTTTCAGTGGTAGTAAACCTTAAGCTGTCCAAGGTGCAACTAGAAGAACTTAAGTCTGTGTGTGCATCCCAAGTTAAATGAGGCTGAGGTTGGATGTTGTGTTCTGCCAGCAAACTCTCAGTGGAGAATTCTGATGCATTCCTGG
Organism: Acanthisitta chloris; assembly: GCF_000695815.1. Classification (NCBI taxonomy): domain Eukaryota; kingdom Metazoa; phylum Chordata; class Aves; order Passeriformes; family Acanthisittidae; genus Acanthisitta; species Acanthisitta chloris. The sequence goes on from NW_008673295.1 coordinate 4,640, forward strand.
AGTTACAGCAATGCATTAGTCAGGGTTTCAGATGCACTTCACTTTTAGGGTGGAAGGAAATTGACTTGGTCTCAAAAATCCCTGAGCTTTAACGTGCTCTCTTGAATCTGTAGACTAAATTCCTTTGGGTTTTTTAATTACTTAATTTGTAAATGATTTCTACATCCACACTTGTGTCTTTGGAGAATGTTGTGGGTAGGTGACACAGGTCCAAGTGAATATAGTAACTGAACTGCCCTTTCATACCCACATTTTATCAGATGTGCTAGCTCTCCAGTGGTGTGGCACTGAGCAGATGCAGGGGCAAGGGAGAGAGAAAAGGGAAGGAAATTCAGCATTGTGATTCTCAAAACAGTCCTAATGTGGCTGGTGGGGCCTGTTTCCTGCTGTGTAGGAACATGTATGCAGGGAGCAGCTCAGAGTTCTCAGTCCACTCGGCTTAAGATATGGGACAAATACTCATGTGAACCAGAAGTTTAAGCTTCCCTCTTGGGGTGCAGCATGGTGATAGCCTCTTATTTGCTTTCCAGTAGCTGAAATGCCAGAATTCCATGTTTGAATGCAGTTTCTTTTCAGTTGGTTGCCTTCTTGTGTCTGTGGGGTTTTTTTCCCCAATGCAGTATGTGCTGTGCTCATGCTTTCTCCATCCCTGTCTTGGGGAGGGTCATAGCAGTCTCTGCTGCTGCTTGACCAGATACTGAACATTAATTCACCAAGCAAAATGCAGTTGAAGCTGCCTCGGTGGGCCAACTACATTAATGAGAGCTTGATTTGGGAAGTGCTTGAGAGACTATGTAATCCAGGCTCATGGCTCTGCCGTGTCCTTTATCACCTCTAGTAGAGGTTCATCTAATACATTCTTAGAGATTTACAACATGAGGGACTTGATAGCTTTGCTGAGCAATCTGAAACATGTGTTTACCTTCTCTTTTGAAGGTGTTCCTGATCTGTAATCTGAGCCTGTTTTCTTTTGTTAAGGCCTGTTTCTTAGATAGATGTGGAAAAAAGATGCCCTTCACTGAAAGCTTCATTCACCTGGAGCATCTACAACTTCTCTGGGCAACTGTGCCAGTGCCTCAGCACCCTCACGGGGAAGAATTTCTTCCTCATATCTAATCCAAATCCACTGTCTTTGAGTTTGAAGCCATTACCCCTTGTCCTGTCTCTGCAGGCCCTTGTGAAAAGTTCCTCTCCTGCTTTTTTGTAGCCCCCTTAGATACTGGAGGGCACAGTAAGGTCTCCCCAGAGCCTTCTCTTCTCCAGGCTGAACAATCCCAGCTCTTTCAGCCTTTCCTCATAGCACAGGTGCTCCAGCTCTCTGATAGTCTTTGTCCCACTCCTCTTGACTTGCTCCAGCAGTTGCATGTCCTTGTGCTGAGGACCTCAGAGCTGGATGCTGCACTCCAGGTGAGTGAGGTCTCATGAGAGCAGAGCAGAGGGGCAGCATCCCCTCCCTTGACCTGCTGCCCACACTGCAGGGGATAAGCCCAACTGTGGTTTGCTTTCTGGGCTGCAGGCACACGTGGCCAGCTCATGGTGAGCTTGTGTGAAGCTGTACTTTTTCAAGGTTTGAAGCTTTGTAATTACTGAACTTGGTCTTTTGAAGGTGTCAGTGAGCAAACACTTTCTTCCCCATTGTATTACCAAACTACAGAGCTGTCCTCCTAAGAATGCTGATTTGGAACCTCTAAGTAAGTATTCTTTCATGGAAGCTCTTAGTCTTCTCTGTTTTGAAAGTGGATGGACTATTTCATGTGGCATGGCACAGGAACACTGCTTGAGGCAGTTACTTGCCACTGCCAGACTTCATTGGCACAGGCTGAGGTTGGCCAAGCTGTAAGTAACTGGTGCTAACTTTGTAGTGGAAATTGCTTGCAGCTCTACCTGATCATGTTTGTGTTTAGCTCTCTACTGGAACTCTCCTTGTACCTAATTAGAAGGAGGGACCAGAGCCCAGCTTAGTTAACAGGCTCTAGATCAGTTGACAGCATAGCGGAAGCTCAAAGGCTATCTAAAATCGATGGGAGTTGGGTGTTTTTCCATTCTCTTAAACTGCCATACGATGATTTCATGTCTCTTCCATGATGTTCTGGGAGGGTGTGCTCAAGCTGGTGTCTATGGCAGTGCTCACCCTTTCCCTGCAGATACAGCTGAAATGGCATGAGGAAACTGTGCAACTTCTGCTGGCTCCTAAGGGAGGCTGGGTGAGGGGGAAAGACAGAGCACACTTGTTAATTAACCATTTGTAAGTGTGTTAATCTCAGTTCTCGTTAAAAAAATAATTCTGAAGTTATTCCAGGAGTGATCTGTCAGGGTTTTTTTTCAGCCCTTCTGTCTGGGATGTGTCTTAGAGAGTTAGAATTGAGGAAGGAAGCAGTTGAGGGTCTAGTGCCTGTAGAGATCATCTCTTCCAGGGCACTCTGACCCACCTAGTGCTTACAGCTTGGGTTTTCTGTCTCCAGTCGCTCTTACTCACTGTTCAGCCAAATGTTAACCATCAGCCTGACCTCCCATCATTGAGGCTTTTTCCATGGGAGTAGAGACGACCACAAATGATGAGTTCCATGGTGACTTTTTAATTATGACGTGGATATTCATATCTCCTCGGTGTGCCTCTTTAACCTGCCCTGGAAAGTTGTGGATTGCCTTACACGAGGGTTTCTGTTACACTGTCTGGGTGTCTCCTTGATATGTGTCAGTAATCCCTATACAGGGCAGTTTTAAGGCTGACATGAGCATAGTGCAAAAGCATCAATGTCCTGTGGTACAGTAGAATCTGCTGTAAAAAAAGCTGTTAATTTGTCTCTTGGTTTGTTTTAGGGCTCAGCGGCGCAAGTTAGCTTGTATATCAAAATGGTAATAATTTTGGTACTCTCTCCTCTATTCAGACTGCAACACCTGGAAGGCCTAAGGAGAATTGTGAGAACAACTGTAATTGGAAATGTGTAGTAATGGAAAACAATGTCTGAGTAACTGTAGTTACCTTGTTAACAGCTAAGCATGCTGTGGGCTGCTTACA
>NW_008673296.1:0-35247 GCF_000695815.1 Acanthisitta chloris
CCCTTTCCTTTCCCCTTTCCTTTCCCCCTTTCCTTTCACCCTTTCCTTTTACCCTTTCCTTTTACCCTTTCCTTTCCCATTTCCTGTTTTCCTTCACTCCCAGCTCCTTTGATACTACAGCCTTCATGCCAGTTCTGAGCAGCTTTATGAGGTGCTTACAAACAAGTAAAAGTTTCGCTGTCTTTCTGTTTTGCCAATCTTTACACCTCTAACTTTTCATGCTTTCCATTTTTTCCGGTTGGACAAAGGGCTTGGCACTAGTCCATGCCTCAAACTCACACGAATGAAGCAGAAGTTTGGTGTTCTGTAATTAAGGATGCCGTGCATTTCAAATTTGAGAAACTGGCCTAGAGTCCTAAGAACCAGCTGGATTTGACACCTGTTATGTACTGTGATCGGTTTAAACTCAAACAGAATGGAATTATACCAATAATTCCAAAATACAAAACTCTTAAACTGCTTGTTTTTTCTAAGAGATTAACAAACTACCACAGATAAGAACACCACAAGAGGGATAAAAAATAAACAGATTAGGAGACTCATCACACTTCTTTTTTTTTCCAAACTGTTTCTAGGCTGAAAGTTTTTATTCCATGCTAAAGCAAGTGATAGGAGTTTTGAATTCCTGTTTTGCTAATCTGTACAAGCTAAATGTCCCTCAGTGCTGTTAATTTGTTTCAGCAGTCCCCACGAGAGCACCCTGATTTCCACAAGCATGTTTTTAGACCGATTGATTCAGACACAATACCCAGAAAAGGTATAAAACCAAACAGCTTATCATAGAAAAGCAACTTTCGCTGCTGTAATTAAGGACAACCTTCTCTCACTTAGTAATAAAATACACTTAGGTTTTGTCTGTAATTGCAGACGCAGGAGCAAATGAAATTACACATTTTTCACTTGAAGTTTCATTTCTCATCTGTTCTAGAATCTCTCTCTCTGCCTTATTTGATGCAGTGATAATGAACAGATTTAGGGTACTGGGGAGCAGAAGGCAAAACACCCAAACATTGTATCATAGAGAAATTCTTCAGCTTATTTGAGCAACAGAAATGTAGACAACGCCCAAGTCTTAATTTCAAGTTCAGTTTAGTTCTTTTTCAGTACCTACATCTTCCTCTCATGCCCTTCTCATTTTCTTCTTATTCCCTGAAATTCTTGTAGTCACCCACAGCCATTTCAGCCTCCTGTGGTCTAACTGTTTCTGCTTTGTACTCCTGTTTCATTTGAGCTCTGTATGTTTTTTTCCTTCACTGCTTTCATTGCCACAGTGCCATGGCTCAGGCTGAAGCTCTAAAGGAGTGTTCAGAAATGCCTTCGCAGTAAACTGTATATCCTTCCCAATTCCATTAATGGACACAAGTGTCAAATATTAATTTTCCTATTCTATTTCTTTCTGATGTTTCAAAGAGTGAAAAATATAATCCAATTAATCTAGTTCTTTCAGCGTTTAAAGCAGAAAAAGTGGCAATAAATAATTCATGATGTCTTCCTTTGAAATATTTTTTCCCCTTCTTTTTTTAATGGTTCATTTAAGGGAGGAGAGATAAAGTAATAACATAAGCTGTAGAAAACACAGCACTGGAGGATACAACTGCACAAATATCATATGATGGACTCCATCCTGAGAGCTTCATATTACCTTTCAGAATATGAGGATTAATTTAGACCAGTAATTAAGACAACAGATCAGAACTCCCTACTTAGGTAATGACTGTGACATTATTATGGAGGGTTACTACTGAGTCATTTAAGTGCTTGCTGAGAACTGACATTTGCCAAAACAGCCAAATTCTAGAAGTCACTTACACACCAGGTTTTCTGGAGATCCAATTGTTACTGAAATGTATAGCTCATTGTGTCACAATTCTCTGTAAAGGAAATAATGAAGTATTCAGAAGAAGCCTCAATATAATGGAATAGAAAAATGACAGTATGAATCCTGAAATCCTGTTTGGGAAACAGAATTCATGTCATAATCCCAAGAAGCAATATCTGATATCTTCACCCAATCCTGACTGATCGTATTGGTGTTTTTTTATTAAATATTTTCTTAAATATTTTTGTGAATAAAGGAATATATTTGAATATAAGAAAACAGGGAAAAACAAGGGAAAGATAAAGAAGGCCAGGTTGGATGGGGCATTGAGCTACCTGGTATAGTGGGAGATGTCCCTGCCCATGGCAGGGGGTTGGAACTAGATGGTCTTTAAGGTCCCTCCAACCCAACCCATTCTGTGGTTCTATGACTCTAAGAGGGCAAAAAAAGCCTTTGGTACTTACTGGAAGAGGGAAAAAGAGAAAATATAACAGAAGCAGATTTGAACTTTGAAACCACCCTGATTTTTACAATGTATTTTACTGACTAATTTTCTTGGCATCAGCCTTGCAGGAAATACTGCTGACCTAAACTAACAGATGAGAATAAGCAGTTTGAGCTGTCTGCTGCTGCTCCTGAGATGGCTTTGATGCAACAGGTCAGTAGGAGGAGGAAAATGGCAAGTGAAATAAAGTCTGGAGAAACAACAATGAAAGATGATGATGTGGTGGTCATTAAGGAAGATTAAGATTTCTACTGCTATTTAATGCTCTTGAGAATTAATATATTAGTAAAAACCCATGTGTGGTTGTTATTTTGTTTCCACAGTGTAAAATGACTTGCTGCAATAAAGCATTTCAATCTGCAGCATTAATTCATCAGCATAAGCACTGCTGAAATCCAGCCTGGCTATCCTGACTTTTTTTTTTATATAGAAATATATAAATTTTCTAAATGTGCTCACTCTGATGTTTCTCTCTGAGATATTTCAATGAATACCCTCTCCCTTTTCATCAAGATAACTTAGTAAACACAGAAAGTGAAAGAGATAAAGAATATTTTGCAAGATCTTTGTCTGAATTCAAAGACTATTGCTGAGCATTTCAGGGAAATCATTTAGGTTTATTCAATTCTGGGGCATTTTCTGCTTAGAACAAGAAACCCTCGGGAGGTGAGGTGACAGCCAGCCTGTCCAGCATCACCAATGTACTTTCAACCACAGCTTTGTGGATAGATGTTCTTGTTACAGCTCCTACTTTCTAACCCTATGCAGTTTTTGCCTCCCTAATCTGCTGCAAGGGAAAGCAAATGCAGTGATAAATGCTACACACTGGCACAGATGTACCAGAGTCTGACAAGGAAACTCTTTGAAGGCAAAGGTATAAGTTATACTTTTTCCATGGAGATAAAATCTTGGTATATGATAGGATGTCCTCTGCTCTGTGCAGGCCCATGATGCTCAATAAATAAGGTGAATTTCCTCAGTCAGAGGCATAAAAATAGTATGTTGCACCTATGCAAGGAGCAAATGATTTTTTGAAAAATTGGGCTGTTAAAGTGTATTATGTATAACAATTCTTACCAGCATCGTTCATCCATCCAGATAAAATGGGACCTATTTCCTCTTTAAATGTCAAATACGTAATATATATTTTGAAATGGAAAGGATACCTTAGGGTACATGCTAATGTACTTCCTTCAATTACCTTTTATGATTATGACCTTTATTCCAACAATAATTTAATGTTTTAATTAAATTTGTAACCATTTTCATTGCTGCAAGATGTCCTTCATCTCTCTGTACTGTAATTTAATGAAGTGATTTTCAATCACAATCAGCAATATCCAACAATAAATTTTAATACCATTTTTCAGAAGTCTGAGAGAATCTTTCATGTTTTAAAACAAACTTTACATCAATGCCATGGCAAGGAATAATTCCAGCCTGTACTGTAGGCAAAGAATACACGTTTTCAGTTTTGTCTTCCAGCTCTTGAGATGTGGAATATTAAATATTTATTCCAAAAAAGGAGTTCTAATTAAAAGGCTGTTTAATTAAGAAAGAGAAAAGATAATTAAATTGTTCCAAATGTGATAGGACCTTGGAATGAAATGCTCATTGGTAATTGCAATGTCTGTTAATTTTGATTTATGGCATGTTTCTTATTAAGAACCAAAATTTGGATGCAGGTTACTGACTTCAGTGTTCACCTACTCCTAATACCTCACATTTTCCAAAATCCATTTGCTGAGAAAATACCCATTGACTTTTGATATAATAATTATGTTTGAAGACCTTCTGACAATATTATGCTATGACTTGCACAGAAAGGACTGACTTACAAAATACAGAAGACTTCTGGAGACAGACGACAGCAGAACATTAGTTGTGTACCTGCCAAAACAGCTAGTTTCTTTTGAAAACATAAGTCCAACATTTATTCTTTCCAGCAATTTCCATCAGACTTCCTTCTTTGCTTCTTGTTTCTATAAAGAAGTTTTCTTTACAAGTAGGTTTATGCTGCCTACAATGATAGGCAACAAAGGTGTACAGGAAGGGGAAAAGAATACCAGGAAAAAAGGTCAGAATATTTAATTTGGAAGAATAAAATTAGCTACTGCTATAACTTCTTTTTATAACAGCAGCAATTCATGGATTCTGCACATTTTTGCATATAACAGGGTAAGCACAGCAGCAGAAACAAAAACCATTAACAGCATTAAGTCACAGTCTTAGAAAAAAAAGAAACTATTTTCTGGTCTCTTTCTTGCACATAAATTTCTTGGAAGGACAAAATAGTTTTGCCCTTTTTTGTGGTATTTTAACAAGAATGTATGCAGGGAAAATAAAGGAAATCTCACCTGATTTTTAACTAGGAAAAATCAGTGTTCAAAGCCAGATTGGATGAATGTGCTCTGGTGGGAGGTGTCCCTGTCCAGGGCAGGGGGTTGAGGCTGGGTGATCTATAAGGTCCATTCCAACCCCTTAACAATCTATGATCAATCTAAAAATGCATAGCCTTGGAAATAAAAAATCAGGTGAAAAGAGACATTTTCAGAATACCTAGATCTGAGGAAATGTTGGCAGGGTCTGATAACAGATTCTTTAATTACACTCATACTGCCAGTGCTGGAGCCAAGCCTTACAGGAGCTGCTTTCAGTTCAGTTCTATGTATAGGGGCACAAGAAGAGATGAAGTCTTGGGCCTGTATATGGGCTGAGGCTTGACAGCGGTCAAAATCACCTGAAAGTTGCTAAATGAAAGAATTGTAGCACTTTGCAGTAGTAAGATAAAAGATGAAGGTTTTCTGAATCAAGGCAGAGAACTGAAGTGCTGAATGGAAATGAGAAGTTTCCACAGAAGGGAAAGTGTAAAGCTAATGCAATGGCACATGTGGTGAGGGCAAAAAATCTGGGTTGCAGTGAAGATGAAGAGAACTGAAGCAGAATCTCGATACAGATAGAGTCTGAAGAGCTGTCAAGAAATAAAACCTGGGTTTTGAGAAAATATAATGAGTCTTGTCATGCAATGAGCCGGTGTGATGTCAAGAACATTTTGCTGCATTCTTTTAAGCCTCATGGAGAACAAAGGATCTTCTACTATGGATCTTTCTTATTCCTTCTCTGGGAAGGTGGTGAGTAAATTTTGTTAGTTATGTCAGTGTAACTTGGGTTTGCACAACAATGATACACTATGGAAACCTCTGGTGTGAACTTATTCAAATACATCTACCTGGATAATAGAACAGAAGGCTAGAAATTACTTAATTCAGTTCTTCTGCAGACTAAAAGAAATCAGGAACATATCTAAACAGTCATTAGTTTCTGAATGTTCTCTATTCATCTTATGTGGTCATTGATTTCAGTGCAATTATTATTTTCAGCCATAACTTGGTAATGAATGAACAGGATTAATTACTGTTGTGCTTTTATGGTTTCAACTGTGCTCAAATCTCTCCTGTCTCTTGGCAGAAGGAGAATGTCTTGTGTTCAAATGGTCTTGAGGTACTTGTTATCAAATGATCTTCACAGAGTAAGTATTTTTCCCCTCACTTCTACTGCTTCTTAATTTTTAAACATATATAACGCTCAGTCTGAGACTCCTTTGGTTAAGAAAATGAGTGATTTATCAACTCTGCATAACCTGAGCTGCTTTTCTTTTCTAATTTCATGAGATTTAAGTCCTGCTTTTGACAAACCAGCAAACCATAGTTTGCCTGGTCATGTGCTTATTTTGATTATTTTTTTGTGCTAACAATTAACAATATTTTTGTCCTGACAGTGGGTTTTATTTTTTATTACTGCTGCTTCTAGTTGTGAAATCCTCCAGAGAACCATTTACATAAGACAAAAATTGATTCTCAGGCAACATATCAGAAAGGCCAATGTAAGGAGAATACCTAATGTTGTGTATGAAAAGGATAAAATACATATCTACTTTGTATCAATGAAGCAGCTGTTTGTATGGAAATAGGCAGCACATTTGTGGAAGCACTTATTCATATGGCATTGAGTTAAACACAGCTGCAAGAGAGAAACTGAGGCACCAAGAGTGGCTGCTGCTGCAGGTGTCTACAGAAAGGAAAGGTTCATAGAGTAATCAGATTCCCCACTCAGCATTCAGGGTGATACAGGATCTATGTCCCTTTTTCATCTACTATTGATTCTGCTTTTGCTTTATTGATGTGTTCACTGACCATAACCTGGGCTGTGAGTGCTTTCTCTTTCCAAATGCAATTCAACAGTTGGTTTGGCCATTGGACTTGCCAAAATTGTGAATGAAATATCCAAATTCTGGCAATCAAACAGTTATAAAGTTTCCGTCTTTATCTGTCAGTTTAGAATGAGTCAGTGACCTCTGCATTGAAAGCCTCATTTAGTAATATCTTCCATATTTCTCAAAAAGTTCAACTTAAAATACAGAATACAAGAAATAATGAACCAGACTCCTGATAAAATCCCGATTGCTTAGTGGTTTCTTTTAGTTGTTGATGTGTGGTTTAGAACACGAGCAAAAATGGCCCAAAATATTCGCATTAAAGGCCTTGTCTATCAAATATTTCCACACATCAGTTTTTCCATATGTGAAATGATAAAATTAATGGACTTGGGATGGTTTAGATTATTCCATTCCCTGGGTGATAAAATGATCAGAATATCTGCTTTAGAGAGCTCAGAGATGACTACAAGTTGTGAGGAACATCTGGGCAGATGTCTCACTGCTGAGATGGAATCTCTTTCTTTCCCTTAACCTCTGACCATGAATGCAGGTGTTACTGTCTGAGACTAAATCAGAAACAGAAACACACTAACACTCCAAGCTCTTTCTAGTATAAACGTGTCAATAGTTGTTGATTCTGAATTATGAAATGAAAGAAATCACTTCAACAAATTAAGGAGTAGTTCAGGAATCCAAAGAAGGTTTAAAGGCAAATGCATATTATTATAACTAAATTCTGTGCCATAAAGTGGCCTTGGAAAATGAGCTTTACAAAATGCATGAGATCCACCATAGTGGTGTGCAGATGACACAGAGGTACATTCCCAGGAAGAAAATAAATTATATAACATGCAATTATAAAATGCAAATGGTTTTCATCCTGTACTGTAAAATAATCTGCAGGTAAAAAAGGTGTTTTGGAACTGAGTTAACAGTAAGAAATGACAAAATCTCCATATCTTGGTCTCTCCAGAAATATTTACTTTCTGTGAAAATGCCAGGAGCCCTGGCAGCTGACTGTAGCCTAGTGGCGCCTCAAATTGGTGTTCTCAACACACAGCAGCTCCTCTGACTTGCCTTCTCCCTGACTGCTTATGTGAATTTAAGAAAAGATCATGTGATGGAGTTCAGGGGTTCACTGAGAAGCACCTGGGAGTCGATGCCTGTTTTAAGGCAGATTGTGAATCTGGAATGGCTGTGTGTCTCCCTGTGACAGGGTTCCCTGGAGACAAATGTGTGTCAGGGGCTTAATGACAGACCATTTTCAGAGTTTAATAACAGCATTTTCAAGCTCTCTGTCTCTTAGTAAGAGACAGATATATTAGGATGATAGAAGGAAGGCACAGCAAAGGAAGTGATATGCATGATCTTTTTCTCACCTATTGTAGAGCTTAGATAGGAATTTTTATGATCCTATTAAAGGCATGAGGTTCAGGATGCAGGACAAATGAACTTGCTGTCTTTTCAGGGAATGTTCTTTCCTTCTGGGTGTAGTGTGGCCCCTTTTGGAGAAATGTAGCTTAATTACACTTGGTTAATGTTCAAACTTGCTGTTGAGGCATGTGCTTGTGTATCAGAAACTCTTAATTGAGCATTTCTATGCTGATGCACCAGCATTATTACTACCAAGAGAGAAGTTTCAACTACATCCAACATTACAGACATGAAGAAGATCTACAGGTACACAACAGTCTCCATTATTCATACACAATCAGCAGACTGGGTCAATGTTGTATTTATCCAACAGAACTGTTGTCAGTTCTGAAAGGCTGAACTTGATGCTCAAGACTCATAGTCCCAATCTGACTTGTGCTCTAAGTCAAGCATTTACATTAGGCACTTAGGGGTTCCCCTTCAAAACTAAGGTCAAGCTAGTTAATTTAGAGCTTCTATACAAGAATTTTGGCAATCAAATTAATATTGAATGAGTTAACTGTGATTCATATTGTTACTATAATATCAGAACCATTTAACACAATGGGGACATTATTTTAAGACTTGATCCAGTTTAGAGCTACTTCACAGTCTGAGAAGATGTGCTTCCCAGCTAAAAATACACTGATCAGTAGAAGCAATGCATTTTGTGAGGAGTAGCACTTAAACCCTCAGATATTTATAAGTAGCAAAAAGTGTCTGAGGCTCAATAAGTTTTCTGCACTTTGTAGTAATCCCTTTTTAACAGATAAACCTGGAAATCCTAATCCCAGTCTCTTCTCACTCAGGTTTCTCACAACTGAAATTTATTTATTGATTTTTGTTGAGTTGCTTCTCACCTAACTGGGGATAGAAAAAAGTTCATGGTTTGAATTTAAAGTCTGACTACTTCAGCTTCCAGTCACTAAATCTGCCTTTTCCTTCCATAACAGAGAATAGTCTGGTAGCACAAACTGTTCCCAGTGTAGGTAATGGGATCAACCCCCTTGATCAGCTCTCAAGTCCCAAACAAAATTGAGTGAGCTTCCTTTCCAATAAAGTAAATTTTCCAGCCCTTTACTCAGTGACTAGGCCCATTTTGTGCCCTTCCTCATTTTTCAATAAACATTTTTAGGAATCCAGAACTCTTAACACTAAAAATTATATTCCAGCCACATTAATGAGATCATGCTACTCTCTAATTCCAGCTTAGAAATTCTGGCAATGTGCTTAGCTACCTCTGAGTTCTGCCATGACCCATAAACCCTCCACAAATGCATTGCTCTCCAAAAGTGCCCTGTAAATGGGATATGTAGTCTAAATCCTTGATCTTGCCAATGTGTAAGTAACTTAATGACATTAACTTCCCCATTCATGCAGTCTGAGATCTGTCTGTTCTAAATCAGACAGAAATTGGCATTGGAATGTGCTGCCCAGGGAGGTGGTGGATTCACCATCCCTGGAGGTTTCCAAGCTGAGACTGGATGTGGCACTTAGTGCCATGGTCTAAAAACCATGGTAGGGTTGGACTTGATGATCTTGGTCGACTTTTCTAACCTGGTTGATTCCATGGTTCTATGAAATCTGAGTAACCCACAGCATTTAAATCATGTCCAACATCAGCATCTTCTAGCTGGTTAGCTCGGGGCCATGAGAACTGTGCTCACCACAATAGCTAGTTCATGTCCTGTTCAGTACTGCTCACCCTTTCCCTTCCACAGTGCAGCAAATATTCACATAAACTGAGATTTAATTTCTGAAATGTGCAATAAAATCTGCTTAGGAATGTTGCACATGCAGCCAGATTGTATACAAGTCATTATACTTGACCTTGATGGAAAATAAAACTCTCAATAGTTCTGATGTGTTAAAGGTTTAACTTCAAAAATCTGTGAGAAGACTATTCAACAGATTTGATAACCAGAGATAATTTATGCCTTACATTTTAAAAATAGATTTAGTGAAAGCAGTGATGTATAAAACATTTACTAGAAATCTGTCTGCAAGGTGTAGGTATTGCTGCCAAAATCCGCGCACAGAACTGAAAACATATGTTTTTCTGTTTCTGCCACAAACTATTTTTCAGACAAAATTCCATTATTTCTTTCTTTCCATAAAGCATAATAAGAAATTTATAAGAAATTCAGACTGGGAAATAAAAAAGTGTTCCTACTGAGAGTGCAGATAATTTCCAGCATTTTATTTTACTGCTGAGTAAGTTAACAAAATTCTTAGTGTACTTTGTAGAGATGTTGTTATATTTCTACTTAACAGATTTTTCTGGGTCTCATAGAATGGATTTCTCTTAAATGCAACATAACTAAGTCATTCCAAGTTATGCTGTGGCCATTATTGCTTCAGATTTTGACAATTGTTTTTCAGCAGCTCCAAGTAATATCTTACGATACAATTGTGGTGCCTTTTTCTAAAGAGCACCTTTATTCTCTCAGGCAGGTAAAAGGTTAGCATAGCCTGAGCAGCAGCTGGCCAGCAGCAAAGCTCCTACCTGCTGACATGATTAGGAGGGAGCATGCTGCTATAAAATTGAGTTTGCTACTACTAGTAATCATAATCTACTGATTGATTTATAAATCTCCACCTGAATTTTTAAAAGGTGTTTCACGCATTACTTAAAAGAAAGTACCAGGAGAAAGAGCATACTGCATCAGGCACTTTTGCACAACTGAGCTGATCATTGCTCTGCTTTTTGTTTGCGTTGCTGGATTTTCACAGCCAACACAAGCAGAGGAGCAGTGGCAGTAGTGGCAGCTTTTGACAATGACAGTTCTCCTTTACAGAACAGCACTGAAAGCAAACAGCTAAAGGAGTATGAATGAGACATGCCAGCATGTATTAATTTATAAAGATCCCCTTCCTCATCAGAGGCTTCTCTGCAGCTCATCACATACCCCCTGTTTTAAAAAAATTTATTGGGTCTATAAGGAATCTCTGCTTAGGCTGATAAAAATCAGAATAGGATGTGCATCGAAGATAATTTTTATTTCCTATAAATATAAAAGAATTACTCTAAATGTATGTTCCTGCAATTTACACCTTCCAAAACCTCCAAAGTCAAATTCTAAATGTCCCTATTTTCAATCAGTGCAGTTTCTTATTTTGCAGCAACACCCAGCACAAAACTGCCAATAGTTTTGATGCTCCTGAGACTGGTTTTTGTGATAGTGTAAACAAAGCTGAAGCACTGTCCTTTAATTTTGCCTCTCAAGTACTAGGTGTAGAAAAAATATGATTCTACAAGTACAAAAATTACATTCAACTATCAGCAGCACATCATTCTTACTCAAGTTGTTCTTATGTAATATTATGTTATCTTATCAGAGACTATCTCAAATTGTAAGGGACCCATAAGGATCAAGTCCAGCTCTGTGCTCCTCACAGAACTACCTAAAGCGTAAGAGACTAAGAGCATTGTCCAGATGCTCCTTGAATTCTGACAGGCTTGATGACTATTATATGAGATTATATTATCTATTTTTAATGCAAGTTGTAGCAATGTGCACTAGGGGCTGATCCCTAAGTCTGGGATGTTTGTCCAGTATAGCATTAACATTCTTCTGATTTATTATAAGAAATATTTTGCAGAGGTTTCCCCCAAACATTCAAAGGCAAAGTTACAGATTTTAATAAAGCTTATTCTCAGCAGTTATATATATTATTTAAATTCACATTCTTCTAAAGCACAAGTGCCCTGACCTATTCTGTTTTTTAAGGAATCTGTGGAACATTCTGTATTGCTTATAAAATGTAATTAAATTCCTTTCAATTTATCAGTTCATGGTGGCTTAAAAGAAAAAGCTATAATCCACCCTATTGCTTTTGTTGCATGCTCACTGTTTACATTTTTGTGTAAAATCTCATTATTCAGACTTCGATTGAGTAACTTTGAAGCCTGTTGTGTGTTATTAGCAATGCTGCTGATTATGCAGGGTATGATGGCTAATGGAAAGCCTTTGCCTCACAGCTCTAGGTGATAGAGATTTTCTTATCATAAGCTCCAGTTCAGACATGAAATGATTATAGAAGCAGTAATAATAATTAATTAAAAACTTAATTACCATTTCCTTTCAAGGACCGCCGCCAGTTTGCTTTTATGTAGGTTTTGTTCTCTTGAATGTGGAGGTTTCCTCCCAAACATACACAGTGGCAAACAAATCAGGGTTTCAACAATAACCCATTTATATGAGTCACACCAAGTTAAGTTGGGTGAGAAACCTCTGAGAAAGGTTTCCAGAATGTATTCTGTGGCAGCTGCTCATTGGGCTGTCACTACAGCTATGCTCCCCAACCCTCAGATCAATACAGGCCAATTACCTCAAGAACCTTCAGCCCTTGAAAGCAACTGTCAGTAAACTGTCAAGGAAGAGCTCTTTAGAGTGAAGAGCTCTTTAGAGTGATATGCAATTAGGCAAAAGAGAGATCTCCTTCTCTTCTCATGGGACATCTGGCAATAATAGTTCTTACCAACTGGCTGCAAGTCTAAAAGTAAACTCATCACCCTTTAGATCTTTGGATCAGCAAGATAGATCTGCATCCCAAGACTACATTTAACTTCATTAGTTTAACAATTCTTTCAATCTCTGAAAATGGCAATCTGAACAATGTCTCAGACAGCCTCAAGATACAGAAAACATGAAGTTTGTTCATTAAAAAATAGTATTTTTTGCTCTTTCTGCATGGAAAAATACATCCCAACAAGGTGATTCTTATACTAGTGCTAATAAAGAACAAACCAAATCAAACCCAGAATTATACACATATGTGTATATTCTTCAACAGAAATCATGTATATGATATCTTCATACCAGATAAATAAGGATGTCAGAGGGGACATAATATATGCTACTGAAAAAACCACAGTGATTTTCAACCATCATTTCCTTATTGATCAAGTTTGTAACAGATTCTGAAAATAAGAATTTCCAGGAGAGTTTTACAGCACTTAGTGCTTTAGTCAGTGTTTCAGCTTTGTGATTGAGAATATTCAGCTCTGCTAAATAGCTCTAGTTTCCATTATTACAAATGGCTCCTTAATAAAACAGGTGACTGCAATTCTGTTTCTGCTGTTTGTTACGTCTCGAACATTTTGATTAATAGCTGTTTTACACACAAAACATTTAGAAAATTACATCACTGAATGCTTTTAGAAACTGTGTTCCCTGGCAGAATTTGTGTACTTGTCGTTTATGAACAATTTCTTAAGTTCAAATGAAGACCAGTATTAAGTTGTCAAAGACAAGTGAAAGGCCAAATGAAAAGCCACTGAGCAAAAAAGGAGCCTATTTTTAGCTTAAAGGAAGTACATATGTATCATGCTCTGCACCACACTTAAATCATTACCCTCATCAGGATGACAGGTGATGCCAGGATAATAAATAAAGTCTCTGATTAGAAATGAAATCGCTATGACAGAATTTAAAGGCCATGAAGCCTTCCAATTCCCCTCCTCTCTGTCCTCTACATACTTTGTTCTTCTTCCTCCACAATAAGCTGTCTATTGATTCAAATTCAAGAGTACAGTGTAGGAAAGAATCAGTAAAGATCCACATCAGAAAACAAACCAAACCAGAATAATATATATAGCTGTCAATATGAAATTTTCTAGCCACTGAGTGAGCCTAAGGATAAGAAATCAACTGTACTATTGAGAGCATACACAGGGATGCCTTTTGTCAATATCAGTGCTTCTTGTTTTACCCTAACAATGAAGAAATCAGATACCCACTCTGTGTTACACATCTACATTCATAATCAGGAAATACAATAATAATCTAAAACACACACTGCATTTGTAAAAAACAGTCCTGCTGCTATACTAGTACTACGGCCAGAAAACTAACTACCCACGTATGTCCCATTTCCAGGAAGCAAAACACAAATTCAGGGATTTCAGTAGTAGTAAGTCCAAACAAATGTGTCTCAAAATATGCTTCTGTGCCTGTGCTGTTTATGACTTAACTTCATCACAAGCATCAGTAAGTGCACTCTGAACAATCATGTTATTTAACTAAAAAGAACCATTGTTTACACACAAATTAAATACTCATTGGAGAAATAATTTCATCTGAATTACAATCATGTTATCTTTATTGATCTGACTTAACTCTGCATTTTATTAGTCCCTGCCACCGAAGTTAATATCAGTAGGATTTGATATGACCACAGCACGGAGACTGATGCAGAAGATGAGTGCAAATCCCACCTCCTTCTTCAAACTGCTCTAAGTGAAAATCTGCAGTTTCTCAGTTTTTGTCTTCAGGAAACACAAATCTGAAAGTCCCAATGGGTTAGACAAGATGGAATGTATATTTGGCATCTAAGGTGTGGGTTTTCCACCCTGTGCATCAGAGATGCTTGGCTTATTAATTACATTTATAGCCCTTTGTAAATGTGTTTAAACATTGCTCTCGTCCCCAGTTTAGGGATGGAGAAAGGAAATCACAATAAACTGAAATTATGTGTCCCACTGATCAATAATGACAAAAGCACAGGAGTCCTTTTACTGCATGATCACCACTTAAATGCTTCAAAGACAGTGATAAACAGGGGCACATGACAGGGCTCCAGTGGCCTGAGCACTCAGCCAGGCTGCAGCCTGAAAGAATTGTTTTAATGACTTTGGTGGTAAGATGTTATTGCATTCTTTCATTTCCCTAACACAGACTCCTGTAATCTCTGAAGCAAATAGCTCCTAAAATAATTGTCCTCTCTTGTTGTTTCTTACAGGACCCTCCAATCTCCTGTGTGCTTATGCAACTAATGGCTTGATGGGCAGAAGGCAGCAGAGATTTTCCACTGTCATCATTCTTTTCTGCCTGGATAGCTTTTTTGAGCCAGCAAAGCATGGCTTGCAACAGGGAAAAGGTACTTATTTATTCAGCTCCATTTTACTCCACCTGTTTCATCAAGCTCTGTTCCAGCAAATTCAACCTGATTTTTGAATGCCCTCTCAAAAGCTCACAAAGCCACTGTGCAACTTTCTCCCATTCTACAGTTCTCATAGGCATAAACATCAGTGGCATTTATTAGCTCCCCTAGAGCTGCACAACTTTTTCTGGTTTTGTTGCTGCAGTACTTTATATTTAAAGTGTTTTCACTGACTTGAGTACAGAGGTTGCACCTCTCCTGGCAATAGCATACAACAGGCAAATAGATATAGCTCTAATGGTAATTACAATAGTTAGCCTATTTTTTCCATTTCTTAATATTACTCTGCTACTAAACTTTTATAGCTTAGACGGTTATATTAGTATCTTCAGCATTTCTATGCTCTTCAGAAAAATGTCTGTTATGATTGTGTACTCAACACTGTCACCTATCAGAATACAGCATAATTATTTCTCTTTGGTTCCCTGTTTTGCTCTTTTTCTGTACTTATTATCTACTTATTCTACAGCTATACACCAAAATATGATTGTTACCATCTCTCACAGTGTCTTGAATTTCAGCATAGAGTCCAAAAATGTATCATGTTTGTTCTTTTCATGTCATACTTGTTAGAATGTGATTTGCTGTCCAGTGCTGGGAAGAACATCAACAGTTAATAACTTGTCCAGTCCTTTTTGACAGCTTAGAACTACGGGAGATACAGATCTGATTTATAGGACTTTGTTGACTACTGAGAAAAAAATGAATTATTGCTTTTGATACGTTTGACTTAGAACTGAAGTAGAATTAAGGGCGGAATCAAAGTTGGACCTAACATGATGCCTGGAGTCAGGAACCAAACTGGCTCCAGGCTGCAGATGATTCAGAGGCTTTTCTTGCCACTGATTGAGTTAAAAGCATCTCTAATTTTTTATTTCAATAAGTGAGGTTAAAGCAATTGCATTTTGTAGCCAAACTGCAGCAAGAAGACTTTGTCAAGTAGCAGCAGAGATTCCTGGGCAGCTAATTAAGAGGCAGTGCCTTTCCACAAAGGTGTACTTGGGCACAGATGTGTCATTCTGTGCACTGTTGAATGCATTTATTTACTATGACTTTGCAGCCTCTTATTAGAAAGACATTTTCCTTTTCAAACACCATCCACTCCAAATTAGTGGAGACCAGGTCCTGGAAACTTGGAATGTTTCCCAGAGAAAACACAATGCACAAAGCTGTAAGTTGTTCATGTAATGATACCAGAAGTTAGAATATGTTCTTGATGAAGCTGTAAACTTTAGCTCGTAGACTTATCAAAATGAGGCTCTATCCTCCTGTTTAGTGATGAGGGGGGTGAATATCACTTCCATCTGTTGTATTGGAAAGAAATAAAATAAATTTCAAAGAGAAAGCTCTTAACCTGTTTGGGTTTGCTAGAATGAAAATACCAATACAGCAAGTCATGTTTTGGAAACAAGTCTCCAGTAATCATAATATTTTTTTGGATGCCAGATGGCTGCTCTCCTGGTCTGTGTGTCAGAATAACTAAATGCTTGTATTTCTTAATGTATCCTCTTAGGGTAGAAGATGAATATGTAAAATCGTTAAAATTAGAGACTTTGAGATGAAAACTTAATCCTACTGAACTCAGGGATAATTCTGCCATTGACTTCAGCACTGTTACATTTTCCTCACTGCTCTATCCCAGAGTTCAAAATGTCTGTTTTATTTTGCCAATGACAATTCAAGACAGATTGTTTCCTCATATTATTGCTTCAATATACACTCTTTGGGAGCTGAGAGTGCTGTAAGGAAGCATGTTAAGACAGTAAGCAAAGGCATGTTAGAAGTGGCAAAATCTAAATCTTTTTGTGCCTATTATTTTGAGTGACAGATGTTATAATGCTGTTTGTTTGTGCTTGGTTAATATGTAGAAATATATACTGCTCTCCTCATATTTACAGATTGGTACTTATACAACATACAATTGATAACCTGTAAAAAAGCAGATGCTTTAAAATCTTCCTGAAACAGAAGTTTCATTTCAAAAGTTTCTCTTAACAACTTCTTGGAAGTAAGTTACCACAACTCACTCACCTGACAAAATGTGGTGTTTTGGATGTGGTCACAAATGTACACGGATTTCACCTAGGTATTAAGGTCCCTAAAGAATGGTGCAATAAAAACAAATGTGCAAGTTTCATAGGCAGTCAGCAGAGTATGGCAGATATGCCTTTGCAAATTTGTTGAAGTAATTGCTGTCTGTGTGTCTTGAGAACCTAAACTTAAAAGTCAAAGCTTCAAACCATATCCATGGACTATAAGGATGCTAGGCAAATTTACTGTAGAAAATTCATGAAATCCCTAGAGTTTAAGAATGAGAAAGATAGTTACCTACATGAGTTAGATAGGATCTTTCTTCAGGATTGCACCTTTGGAAAAATGGTACATCTTTCCTTTTCTGAAAATTAATATACTAACAGTAACCAGCAAACGGGAAAGAAATTATGGTGGTGAATTGCCTATTGGTTTAACTAGAGCCAAGTCACCTTCCTGTGATGTTATTTTATGGACTTAAACGGACACAGCTTTCCCCCACCTTGTATATGACACAAAGAATGAGTAAAAGTATTACAAGATCAGAATGGTCTTACCAATTATTCCTATGAGTAAGCTGACTGGACATGTTTGGACTGACGGCATGAGACAGCACACAAAGTCCTCTATCAGATTAGTGTTTCCAGTACCACACTGATCATTGCACAGGACATGCAATTGAAAAACATACACTTCTGACACTGAACTCCACAAAACAATGAGCACTTTAATGCTGACTCCAAAAGGACCAGAATCTGAACTAATGAATTATACAATGAACTGCTGTCATTTCAGCCTATCCTTTCAGCTAATAAGACAGTATCAGGCAACTCTTGTGCTCATTTTACTCTTGGGCTGCACTGCTGCTGTCTGGGCTGTCATGCTGATGCAGCACTGAAGATGAGCTGAAGAGTGACTTTTGTATATTCATAAAGAATTCTGTGGCTAACTTTGCTCCAAATTGGGCATGTAATGAATGCATTACTGCAAAGCAGGGAAATAAAACCTATTATAGGCTAGAAATGAATCATCGCAATGGCAAATCATTTTCTAAGGTGCAGTATTTTCTCTGTTATTGCTTTGCTTTAAACTTTGGTGAAAAGCAATTACTTTATTCTTTCTCTTTATTTTTATTGCTGGTGATTCTTATGCTAATTTTTCCCTCTGTATTTGATTTGATTTTGAAAAGCTTCTTAGGAATTTAAGATTAAATTGAATTAGTGATTCTGTCCTGCCATCTTCACCTCCTGCCTTTCTTATCCTCACCCCCCAATCTGGGATCTGAGCAATTCATAAGGAACAGATAGAGCAAACTCAAATCTATCACATTTTAAACCATTTGTTATTCTCATTCTAAATCAATGTCCTCATAAATATTAGAAGTTGTTTGGGATTTTTTTGTAATTATTTTTTTCTTTAGTGTTAAGCTCATTATCAGTTTGATAGTTTAAAGAAAGGAAAGTTTCCTGCATTTGGAAAGTGTTACCTGTATGACTTTTCCCTCTTGCAAAGTGGCACATCTCCTGCACTGAGTTGAAATGTGTTCACTTGCAGTACCTTTGTTGCTCTATGTTAGTGGCTTTGGTGAGTATAAAACAAGTAAATGTTTTTTTCATGCAGTGAAATTGGTAAACAGAATGTGATACTTTTCAGATTCATCAAGAATCCCTTCAAGAAAACGAAAAATAAAAATCAGAAAACAAACAATTTGGAATTCTATCCACAAACCTAGAGGTCATTTTTCACCATTCATTTTTTTCTTAGACTAATTTATTATCACAAGTCACTAACAAAGCACAGAACTAGTGACAATTTACTTTGCTCAATACTTATAGCATGACATACAGTGTGAAGATTCACATGGATTAGCACCTTTAGATGGAAGTCTTGATACTTAAATGTTGAGGCTTTGTGGTGGTTTTTTTCATTAGTATTCAATGAATTGGAATTACGTTTCAAGAATAAAACCCACATGATTTTGATCAGCATGTCCTTTTAAAGTCAACTCCTAGAATGCATTAAAATTAATAAAAACCTGTGAACAATCATATACTATTGCTTATAGCTTTAAAAACTATATGCCTGGAAGTACCCATTGGAATTTTAAATCTTAGAGCTATCAAGATTGCTCTAAGTATCCAATGACTTAAATATTCCATGAAAGTCATATTAGAAACAGGCCATTCTGCTTAGCTGAATTCTCCCTGTTTGACCTAGACCCCCAGGCACTTCTTTTGCACCTAACTGAAGAGCAGAAATTACAGGTAGAGTTCTCCAAGGTCCTCTCTGTTGTCAAAAGGGAAAGAAACTCTAAGTGCAGATCCAGAAAATTATCTGGACTGTGATCTTTGTAGCAGTTACAGTTAGGTGAGTTTAAACCTCAACTTGCTTTAAAACTAATTATTTCAGCACTTGCTTTCCTGGAATAAAATCTGCATAATATACCTACAATGACTGCAAGGATGCTCTCGATTTCCTTACCTCAGGAAGATCAAATGATGCAGAACCAGAAATGGAAATTATACTTTTCCTAATGTTGGGTCAAACATAGACACAATATTTTCTAAAATCCATAAAATGTTACAAGGAAGTAATGAAATACTTTCCTGTAGGCTTGAGGGCAATCTTTGATGGAAGTATAACCAAAATGTCCTAAAAAATAAACCCTTGGAAAAGGCTCCTTGTTTTTTTACTCTCTCCTGAACTCTGGCCTGGGACACCATGTACTGTTTATGGCTGTATTGTCAGCAAACACTGAGCTTTCATTCAATTTATTTGGGGAAATTTAGGACAAAAGATGAATTCAGGCCTCTTGCATAGGCCCCAGGCAATTGTGTGTACTTTATTTCAGAGCAGACATTGCAGGTTAGCTGGAAAATTATAGGAACAATGATTGTCTTATAGCCACAAAGGCAGCAGAGCAACATCTTTTCATTCTTTCTCAGGGACCTTAGTTGAATTAAGAAAATCTATTAAAATTATTTATCTAAAAAAGCCTAGGGACATAGGTAAGGCTTTAATTTTGCCTGTCTTTGAAAGCTGAGAAAATACAGCTGGATGTAAGCAATCATCACAATGAAAAAGAGAAATATGTACTTACAATTTCAAGGAATTACTGCCATTTAAAAATCAGAGAGTGTTTTTGGATTTGCATTAACAGAAATATCTTTCAAACCTCACTGCTTGCTTAAAGATCAAATAAAAGACACTGCAGCTGCCAATGAGCCAAGAGATGATTGGTTTAAAATAGATACCCATTCTGACCACTGATTTAATAAAAAGGTAAGTTAACACCTAACAATCCTAGTAACAGCTCCGATGCATAAAACCTGTGCAGCACTAAAGACTTGATTATGTTCGATTAGAAGGCTATATTTACTGCATAATCCAGCTAACTGAACATGTAGTTTTCCATTTAACAGCTTTAAAAAAAATGTATGTATTTATCTCCGAGTAGTGTAGGAAACTTGTTTAAATGCTGAAATAACTGAAGTACAGCAAAATTACTCTTTAACATCCCAAATTTAGCTTTGTTCTTATGATTTGGAGGAATGAGAGTAGTTCTTTTTGTTAATTTCTTTTGACTGTTAAACCACCACTTTCATGTTGTTTTTCAAGAGTTTGAATAGTAGTACCATAATCCTTATTTGCAGGTCACCACAGGATAAATGTGTGCACTGAACACTTGTAAAAGCAATCAGCCTTGATTAATGTTTGTCACTGTGCTGTTCAGAGTATTTTATGGAGTTTTACCTACCTCTTAATAGCTGAGATCACAACTGGGATAGGCCTGGAAATTCCAGTTACTGCATCTGAAGCCAATAATAATATGAGTTGTATTGTTTGTTTGGGGGTTTCGCTGTCATTTTTTAGACCTATGGAGACATTCAAGAGGCTGATTGAGATCAGAAGGAACCATGGAACTGTTTTTATTAGCTTTGTTTTCCCTTGTTCTACACTAAAACTGCAGCTAACTTTCTGAGATGATACCATCACGTATGGTTTAGGTGATCCTTGTGACATTAAACCAGAGACTTCAATTTCAGCTGTTCCCAGCAGCTAAATTAATCGAATGTTGTAACTGAAGAGTTTTATTTTGTGTGTAACATTGTAGTTGCATTCAAAGTCTAAAGAGCCATTATTAACATTTCATTCTGAAGAAGCAATTATTTCACCATAGATGGATGAACAGATACGAGAACAAGGTCCTTTCTCATTTGATTGCACATGATGTACTCTGTGATTACATTTTGTTCAGCAAGACATTCAACCAGGCAGTAATAAGAATTCCTACTTGTTTTCAGAGCATAACTGAGAGTCTTGCTTGCCTACTACATTTTAGAGGAACTTCACCTGTACTTCTGTGCCATTTCCAGTGGTGTGGAATTGCATTTAGACTCATAATTTGTGTTTGATTGCAAGTTGTGCCCTTATTAAGATACACAGGATTACAGGTGTGTACCTTTTATTAGTGGTATCTGCAGAACACAATCCTCTCTCCCCTTCTCTCTCTTCTATTTGCATCTCTCTCCTTCTCCTTATTCCATAAGGTCAAGGAGTCCCTCACAGTTAAAAATCACAGGTGAACAAGTTCTGCTTTGCTGCATCAACAGTGTGTGCCAGTGAAAATCCACTTTGCTGCACTTCACTTTAGCTATTACAATAAATAACAAAGTCCTTTCCTAGGAAAAGCTTTTTGAAAAGACTCAATACTTCTCTTTTTGAATGTTATTTGAGGAGATTTTCTGAACGACTCAAAGAATACATAGAATCTTGGGGAAATAGGTATTAACTACTGGTGAGTAAAACAGATTTTTAAAGGGATATAAGACATGCCTGTGTATTTTTTAAATATATTTTATACATTTAATCTGGAACATTTGAGCGTGGCACACGGAATAAATAATTCTCAGCTTGTCTGGCCTTATAATTGATAAATAGCTTAGAAAACAGAAAAAAATAATTTAAATCTATGATTCTGACTTGCTGTTATGTTTCTGAAGATGATTTACCACTGAGAATTAAGCAGTGGGTGCTGCAGTCCTGTAAGGGCAAATGTATTGGGTTCACACAGACCTACTGAAGCCATAGGTTTAAAGTTACATAAAAGCAGGCACTGTAGCAGGTAAGGAGTTAATGTGTAAAATATTAATAGGCCTAAAGTTCCTTTCTGTCAACAACATATAGGCTATCCTTTTGAAACCTTTCAATTGTAAATAGCAGTTCTGACAGGAAGGGTAATGTAGACTAGGCATCATGCACTGTCTCTGCTTTGGACTTGAAGGCTTTGAAGGCTAGAGGCTGTAAAAAGAGAACAGAGAGAGATTACAGGAGAAATTTTCAAAGCCATGAAGAGTTCTGAAGGACCTAGCTCCTATTCAAAATCAATGAGAACTGGACACCTAATTAACATGGGTACTTTGAAAATCTCCCACTCCTTCTCTTTTATGCAAGTTCCTTGCTATAGAAAAAGTACTGAAATAAGAGTCTAATTGGGAAACACTGTGACTAGGAAACAGAGGTGAGGAAGGGGATTAACTGCATATTTCAAGATAAAAACTTTCTCTCAGGTGTGTTTGTTGCTCTTGCTGGCTGAAATCAAAACCTTCACCAGTATGCAAACTCTTTCTCCTTGAATTTCAAGATTTGGACCCTGAAGATGTCTTGTCTTCAGAAATCAGTGTGTTATTTTTCAGCAATATTATTTTGCTTTATATTATGTTGATATTATTGTTGCATGCATAGAATAATGCAAATAAAAGAATAGAAATAATACCTATCCGTGTTTAGAGGGCAGTACAATCAGCCCAGTGATTTCATGCTACAAGGCAGTAGTTACAAGTAAGTGGATGATCATTGCCTTCCCACCACCCTCCCTCCTCTTAAGTTGGAACCAAGACCAAGGTATGACTGGCAGGCCATGAAATTGCATCTTCATTGACATAAACTCAAGTGCTAGATAAAATCATTATGCCTTGGAAGTTGGAAGTTAGACATAGGAGAATGGAGAACACAAAGCTACTTTGGTGGGACCTGCTGTATGCATATCTGCAGTGTTGTATTATCTACACTCATAAACCAATTTTATTCAGAGCCTTATATATGACTGTCCTTTGAAAACTCTTTTTTTTCATGTTCATTGTTATTTTCCTAAGCATTATCCTATTTATTCCACAAATGATGTTGTAGACAGTTATGGCAAACCAATACATATTGTGTGCCACCTAAGTAAGTTTGGCCCACCTTAATCATTCGTTTATTTCAGTCTAACTTTTTAAGGTCTTTTTCATTTTCAAGTCAGGTACTCCTTTACTGAGGCTCTGATTTCTGAAGTGACTTACATGGTTGGTGAGAGAAGATCTTTGTATAACCACTAACAATTACAGAAAATATATTATTTACATTATTTCTCTCTCTCCTGATAAATGAGGACCAGTAGAGTCACCTGACAGAAATAAAAGGAAGGTGACCAAAACATAATATCATTTTCACATAAGCTTTGAGAAAGAACTCCATTTTCTCCCTTTGGGAGTTGAAGTTAAAATAGAAGTGAAAACAAATAAGGCACAAGGACTACAGAGAGGTTACTAATTAAAAGTTTACTAAGGCTTATGCACAAATGGAATATTTCAGAAAAGAAACAGAAGTGGTCAGTCTCATGCAAATTATTAGAGAATTCAGATTGTTTTGTAAAGAAAGACAAACCCTACAGAGACATGTATGACTCCATAGCAGAAAGAGGATATAAATGAAGAATTCAGGGAGTAAATATCAATAGTAGTGTTCAAAAGGAACTCATTAATGATTGTGTAACAGTAGGGAAATATCTGCAGGCATAGGCACAAATCCTTTCACAAACAATGCATGGAATAGGAGCTCTCAAATGGGCAATGTAATGTTCATGCCAAAACAACAGGAGAGCAGTTTATTGCTCCAAGGATGTGGGAAGTCTTGACATTCTAAAGTGTATAATGACTGTCCTATTCCCATGTATGACATAATCTCTTGGGTATCTTTCCACTGCTTGTGTGTTTTGTCATTGCTGCAGAGAGCAGACAGCAGCGTAGGTTTGGGAGCCACAGAGGTAGGCAGGATCTGCAGAAGGCAATGCTTGCTCACCAGTCCCTGATTCAGTGTCCAAAGAAGACCCTGGCAAGTAGAATCATGGCTTTGTGGCAACTCCCATGAAGACTTTTAAGCCAGACAGGCTGGTTTAGCTGATGTGGGACACATTACTGTACCATCAGCTGTTGACAGATGTGCTGGTAGCTGAGAGCAGAGATCAGGATTTAGATCTCCTTGACAATAGGCTTTTTTAATGCCAGAAACAATTTTGATATTTTATCCGAAAGAAACTACACTTCTTTCCTTTAAATCTAATTTTGACTTTTGTCATTCTGCCAGCTGATTCAAAGGCTCTGACTTTGTGCCTCAATATGACACATTTTCTCCTTGCCAAAAAAGAAAATTGAGCGGTTTTGGCAAATATGTATTATCATCAAGCAAGAAAATCAAGGTCCCACTTGACATATGCATCTGGTTTTAATCAAAGTATTAAGACTCTGATATTGATAAATTGACCAGAAATTGCTCAAACAGCAACGACTGCTCCACTGCCACTGTAATAATTAGTTCAATGACAAGAATCGCCATGATGCAGCATGACAAATTTCCCTTTGTCTTTGCAAAAAGAAAATGTAGCAGACGCTACACAAATTTTGTGAAATAACTGTATGCTTTAGAGTACTTTTCATGTACATTGGGTGAAACCAATCCTTTCTCTAATCACTCAGGTATTAAATAATGCTTCATTAGCATGTCTTGCATAAGGGGAGTCATCCTGGAACTTATTCCATTTATCCAGCTATTAACCTCCCTTGTTTTAAATCAAGATTTTAAAATTTGCTTGTTAACTGATTTCTGTAACCCTTCTTGCTATTATCTTAATTCAAACATACCAACTGATAGAGAGAAAATTGGCATTATGACAGATTGGTACCTATAGGACCAAACTGTTCTATGATAATTCACATACATTTCACAGAACTTCCTCTTACCTGCCTTCTCATATAAAAAAAAAAAAAAAGATAAAATTATCAGGACCCTACTCCATCATGGATTTATTGATTTCTTTCACTTAGAATAGATTTTCATTCTATGATTCATAGTATTGATGGTAATCTTAAGCCTTTCAGTGCATCCAGCTAACTGAACACTGTGAAATAGGTAAGTATGTCAAAGTGGTCTGAAAATGGTTTAAGGAATACTTATAATGAAGAGAGCACTGGGTTTTTTTTCCATTTCCACAGCAAGATAGAGCATGTGAAATTTGGAGGGAAATACTTGCAGATCCCAGCATTTCCAGCACCAGCTTGGTTCTGGTACATGTAAGTCTCACACTTTAGAAGGTCCCAAGTACTGAGTAAAATTACACCACGCGTGCATGATTCAGGGCAGGTTTCAATACCTATTTTGCCTTATCAAAGGGCAGCAGAGTTTTGTCTGGTGAATTCAGTTAGGAATTATTATCATGGAGATATGCAGCTAGATTTCATTTATAGTCATTTTCTAACAGCCTCATGCAGCTAGATTCCTTCTATTACAGTTTTGTATCCTGCTACATTTTGCTGTGTAAGCTGGGGGGTAGTTGAGTATAATCCCCACAATCCATTAATATAATGATCCTTCTGCTACTCCCACTTCACATTAGTGGGGAAAAAGAAGTCTGGCATGTGCACTCTCAGCAATACAATAGATTTTAATGGGTCTAATTTAAGAATATTTCTTGCCATGAAGAAGAAGGAAAAAAATGAGCTGCTTTATACAAGTTCTGTTCCTTAAAAAAAATCTGTACAAGAACTGAATCATTAAGACTGGAAACACATGAAAAGTACATCCAAAAGAACAGGCAGTCAGATCTGGATCCATTTTGACTTACACCAAGTGTTTATTCAGCCAAGGCACTTTAGCAGCTGCCGGTAGAGATAAACATCTATCAGACTAACACAGGGAAAATTCTCTCTTTCACACAGTGCTTGCCATGAGATGTTTAGCTTTAGAGTGAGGGAAGAGGTAGTATCTGTCACATCTCTACACCAAGATGGTTTGAGGATCTACACCATGCTACTCTGTGTCTGAATTTGCCAGCTGGCAAATCCCAAGCTCCTTGAATTTACTAATATTAGTGACAATTCTTAACTGTGAAACTGCTCAGATCATCGAGAACTAAGCTTTGTCAGTAGAGGCAAATAAAAAGAATTAAAATGTTTTCCTTTTCTACACTTGCATTTGAATTTTGATGTTCCAAGAAAATAAAACACTCTTCTCTACTATGTCATACACAGAGACAATATTTGTAACTTGAATGTTAATAAACAGCTTGTCTTGTGATTCTTCCAGTTTCTCCTCTCCCTCCACTCTTACTGAAAACATTATTTACAGGAGCTAAACCAGAGCCTTTCTAGTGTCCGTTTCAATGAAGTCACTACTAGTCTGGAGGAATGTCCTGAGTGCTTTCTTGTATGGTGGTAAGAAGACAACATTTATTTGTCTGAAAGATCTAGCTCTTAGGCACGCTCAGATGACAGTTGTGAAGGCTACATAAAATTGACATGATTTTTCTTTGCAGTTTGCTTGCAGAAGAAACCTCTGTAATAGGTCACACTTCTCATTCCTATCTCCTAAATGATAGATGTTACAACTGGACATTTGTTATTTAACAATATTTAAGTTAGAAATGGGAATGAACATTAACAAATTTATCTAAAGCTAAGGTGGATTCAATTGCTCATAATACAATCGCTCTGAGAAGACAATGCTTCATTTGCAAAATAATAAGCAAATTAACAGATATAATATATGTGGAAATGTGTAGGAGTAGTTTACACAAACAATGGAACTTTAGAGCAAGCACACTGCCCCTATTGGGAAGGCTCTATCAGAGATAAACCATTTATAGTCTACTCTGCATTCCCTCCAAGGAAAGAAAGATAAACTTAGGCACCCTGCACTTCCCAGATCTTGATTCCTAAGCCTACTGAAATCTAAGATATCTAAAGCCACTGACTAACTGGTTTTGAATCAGGGCCTTAAGGGGGCTAAAAGTATCCATGAGAATAGTCACTACCATTCAAGCAGTTTCAGCATTTACCTTGGCAGGCAGTGTAACCCAACCATTCATCCATGCAGTGGTGTATGTGAGTAATTATCAGTTTACACTGTCCCTACTCTGACCTCCAATAATTATGCTGATGAAGTGCCAGCACACAGACCTCATCAGTCACTTGTCAATCCTATCTGCAGACTGGTGACTAAAAGTTTCGGTTACCATTCCTTGAGTTCTTAGCAGCAACAGAGCACATCTATAGCATTATTAAAAAGTGAAACTTGTAGTTCCCAAACTCCACTTTCTAGGTAGTGTGAAGCAATTAACAGTTGAACAGAAGGTATCTTTGGCACTCTGAATATTTCTCCTTCAAGTATTTTTGTAGTTCTCAATTATTAACACAGAGCTACTTCTAAGGCAATAATATATTTAAATACTTTTAAGTGTTACTTGCTGTAACTCTTTTCTCTGTTGGTATTTGGTAGCGTAGGAAAGGACTGGAATGTGCCTGGAGAAATCTTCAAACACTACAGGTTTGAAACACCATGTGAACCTTCTGATACATTCATTTCAGGTAATAGTCTCATCTGACTGTTTGCTTGCCAGAATATTGTATTCAGCTTTACATTTTATATTTCACACTGTAATATCAGAGAATAATTTTTTATTTGTGCTTGGGTTGTAAAAGTGTACAGAGATCATATAATCCGATATTCTTTTCTCCTCATATTTCACTGAACTCTCAGCTACTCAGCTGCCTAGCACTGAGTACATGACTTTTGAGGCTCAGTGTACCTGCTAACGATCTCTAATTTTATTAGGGAGCTGGGGTCGTTTAGCCTGGATTAGAGGAGGCTCAGGGGAGACCTTATCACCCTCTACAACTCCCTGACAGGAGGTTGGAGTCAGGTGGGGGTTGGTCTCTTCTCCCAGGCAACCAGCAGCAGGACAAGAGGGCACAGACTCAAGCTCTGCCAGGGGAGGTTTAGGTTGGATATTAGGATGAAATTTTTTACAGAGAGAGTGATCAGACATTGGAATGTGCTGCCCAGGGAGGTGGTGGATTCACCATCCCTGGAGGTTTTCAAGCTGAGACTGGTTGTGGCACTTAGTGCCATGGTCTAGTAACCATGGTAGGGTTGGACTCGATGAGTTTTGAGGTCTTTTCCAACCCAGTTGATTCTATGAGTCTATGATTTCAAAGCTTAAATTTCCAGTCATAGCTCTAATCTGCATTTTTTTTCTATAGTGCTATCCAGCTGCAGTTAACGAAAGTTGAGTTCTGATAGAGGATTAAAGCATGAATGGTATTTACTTATATCTGCATAGATACAATTTTTGGGCAGCTTTACTGAGAATACCAGCAAAGCTCCTTTTAATTGCAAGCAAGGCTGAAAGGCTGAACTTTGAAGGGCTATAGAGTTATTTAGCACTGCTGTTCCTAATCTGTGTGATGCAGGAAGGTTTCCTCTTTCATCTCTCTAATAGCAAAATTATTTAAAAATACTGCTTGCCATTTGGGGATTTTAGGACCTAAGTTTCCCTGGTCAGCATTTGCCAGGAACAAATACATAGCTGAGAAAATGTCAAGGTAAATCACAATATACACAGAAGCAGCAACTTCCCACAGAAAAGAGTTTAAGAATACAAATCTCGTATGAATTCTAGAAATCACGATTCTCCTAGAAGATATTACTGGTTGCTTTCCCTTGTATTCACTTTCCCAGGCAAGAAACTCATTGATATATCAGATTTGACACATCAAGTCTGTCAGCACTGCTCACATGGCATACCTCATATAATTCACTGGTGTGAGAAAATAGTTTGAAAATTCCCTGTACATTTCTGCTCATACTTGCAGAGAAATGATTATTCATACAATAGTTAAACGAAATAACACAGAAATTGATAAGAAGTATTAACATGCTAATTTCAAGGAAAAACTGAAAACGTGCTGTTTAATCATCTCAGCAATACCCTGTGGCTTTTTCTGGGTTTGCTGTCTGCAGTGTATGTTAGAGAAATATTAAAGCAACACAGGGGTTTTCTGATAGGCCATAGGACCTTGTTATTTCTGTTAAGGATCTAATCTATTTGATTATATTAGTCTATTTGAAACTTTAGCTGATTAAAGACTGGTATTAAAGAAACTAATGAATTCCCAGAAATTGCTATCAGACCTCAAAAAAGAAGCACAGACAGTGTTCCCCTCCATCACAAGCTGTCCCTATCTTCCTATCCAAGATGCTATCCAGAATAAAGGAGTGTGGTCAAAAAAGGAAAGAAGTACAGCAACTCCGTACTAAAGGAAAATTGTAATGCAGAATGAGGAAAGGGCAACAGATGGAGACAAGTGCTGTTACAGACCCATTGTACTGCCTCCCACCTCAAAAGGACTATTTATTGCCCATCTGCTGGTTGGAAAGGTAAGTATTTCCTTCAAGGCCAAAATGATGGAGAAAAAAGGGAAGAATAACTTTGAAATGTATTTTTCCCAGTGCACAGAAACCAAAATGAAGCATAGACTTAAATTTATGTTTTCCTCCATTCCTTATATTTCTGCTTTTTCAATGGGAAACCAGAATAGAATTACATTACTTTGTCCATTAGTTATCAAATGCACAATATTTTAAGGGAAATTATTTCAGTCACAGAATGAGCAAAGGGATGAATGAATCAACCAAACCTTTTCAAACCAACCAAACCTTACATTAACTAGTGTATTGTTGGCTTAAACCACATTTTCAGTATAAAATTCAGCCTGGAGACACTGAGTTTATAAAGACAGACTAGTAGTGAAACACAAATCCATTATTTGAATCTTTACTCTTCATCAGAGTTCCTGGAAATCTTCACCCAGCCTAAGTAACCTGTGATCTGAGGGGAATTCTACTCAAATTGGACATCCGTTTTCTGTGCTGGTTGTGCAGTCTGAGCTACTGATACGAATATAGAACATCAGAACTGCTCCATGGAACTGGAAGGAAAATCAAGAGCTTCAGAGAACTGACCTGTACCAGCCCTTCAAACAAAGCACTGAAGAATTCCTGTTTCTTCTGAGAATACCATCTGAAGGCTGAAAAAACTGTCCAGAAAGGAATGAAGACCCAAAATCAGCTGCAAATGATATTCTGATTTCTAAGTCCCTGTGAGTCTTCTGTATGGCTACATTCTAGGAATCTTTTTTCAAGGCTGCTTTTTGGCTACAACATATTGCAGTGCCCTCAGTCTCAAACAATATTTATTATTTATACAGCATCTCAACTAACAGAACCTGCTTCACCAACCACTGAAATGCACAAATAGGTAAGTCTGCATTACTGACTGTACCAACAAAAATGACCCTAAATATTGAACCATTTCAAATCTAAATATGATTTTATTACATGTATTTACTTTGGCTGTTGGTAATCACCCCACCTGCTATTTATTTGCTCCGTGCCACACTGGATTGGGCCAATGAGAAAGATATATTTTAGCTAAATATATCTCAATTAGCACTTTTAATTGTCTAAGATAAATTGCAACCAGACTTTTGATAATCAGGATATAACCCTTGAAGAAAAGACTTTGCACCTTCTAGGATGACTGTACATAGAAAGTTTCAAGGATCAATAAAGACAGAAAATCTGCCACCATGCTTACTGCAGCTCATGCAGAATAAGCTTCTCAGTTGCTCATCTTGGCCTTGCAGATAGGAAACATAAGACAAATGGAGAACACAAAAGCAATTCCAGCAAAACATGAAAGAACAGAATTCTTAAAACATTTTTGTATCTATAAAACGCATATAATTATGTAAAGGGACATAATAACATCTACAGAAAGAAACTCCAACAGTTACTCCTGTTAATTAGATGAAAGTGACATGAAATCTAATAAGTTTGGCTTTTTCCTTTTAAATTCACCCATATGTCTTCTGCAGCATGTAAGAAATTATTCAGGGAAACACCAAATATTTCAAATGGTTAGTCTGTTATTACAGTTGAAAGGGCAATAATCTTCGCTAGATCATTTTCAAGACACAAATAAAGCTGCATTAGGAATATTTCAAAATACCATATTGATATACTGTCAGTGATTCTGATTTTATAACAAGATTTTTCTTGTATTTGCTTCATTAACATCATCTGCAATTGCTAATGCTGCTTGTTCACAACTTAATACAAAATTGACTATTTGCTTCCAGCTAACTACCCAGATAATATGTTGCAAAGCATGAAGAACATAAATCATGGTTCGATGGGAAAGACATTTAGAAATATTTGGATAATTTCTATTCATCTGCAGAAATGGATTAACAACTCTAGGATATAACCCACTCTAACAGGTTTAGAAGTCATGGAAACACGTATATCCTTGTAAAATTATTCCCTCTAAATGATGGAATTAGAAGGATTTGAAAATGTCTCCAAACTATTAGTAGCTTCTTTTCTAATTTTGAGAATGGCTTGATATGCAACTGAGTTGTAAGTTTTGGAAGTAGATTAGAATAAGCAACAAAAAATTGGAAAGAGATTTTCAGGCTGAATCTTACATAGGCTTTTTGTACACTATTTGAATAATCACAGAATCATAGAATCAGCCAGGTTAGAAAAGACATTCAAGATCCTCAAGTCCAACCTTACTGTGGTTACTAGACCATGGCACTAAGTGCCACATCCAGTCTCAGCTTGAAAACCTTCAGGGATGGTGAATCCACCACCTCCCTGGGCAGCACATTCCAATGCCTGAGCACTCTCTCTGTAAAAAATCTCTTCCTAATATCCAACCTAAACCTCCCCTGGCAGAGTTTGAGTCTGTGCCCTCTTGTCCTGCTGCTGGTTGCCTGGGAGAAGAGACCAACCCACACCTGACTAGAACGTCCTTTCAGGGAGTTGTAGAGGGTGATAAGGTCTCCCCTGAGCCTCCTCTTCTCCAGGCTGAACACCCCCAGCTCCCTCAGCCTCTCCTCATGGCACTTGTGCTCAAGTCCCTTCACCAGCCTCGTTGCTCTTCTCTGGACCTGCTCCAGCACCTCAGCGTCCCTCCTGAGCTGAGGGGCCCAGAACTGAGCACAGGATGCAAGATGTAGCCTCACCAGCACTGAGTACAGGGGAAGAATCACTTCCCTGGTCCTGTTGACCACACTGTTCCTGATGTCCTTTCCTTAAAGCCAAGTTATTGTTACATTGCAGCATTATGAATTCATTTATTCATTCCTATCTCAGATGCAGCATCTTGAGAAATACTTACCATGAATGGATAGATTTGGACACCAAACTTAGTCTGCCATGACCTTCATTAAAGTGAGACTTAGTTTCAACACTTTGTTAAAGAATCGATTCACTGATAATTTTAATACAGTTGGAGAGTATCTGTCTACCCAAACATTGCCAGTTTAACATAGTATATGATTTTTAAGACACAAATATATGCCTTATTGTCTTTTGAGTTAGAGAGGAAAGGGTGAATTTGCTCATGCATGTCACACAACTGGTCTGTCTCATAACTGATTGCCCTTTTGGCAAAGTCTGATATCAATCAGGGGAACAGAACTGTAACAGAGCATTAGACATAGGCAGGAAATAGCACAAACCAAAGCTAAATTATTCCACCAGTAGTTCCAGTAAACTTTTTATAGTTTAGACACCACATAGTATAATTTCTTGTCTGTCAAGTCCTTATTGAAGAGAACAGGAAGTAACAATAGGCTGCTCATTTATCCAAGTGATGGATTATCCTGCATTGGCTACAACACTTGCTACTGAGTGCACAGCTTTACTTCTCTCTTAAAAAGGTATAAACATCCCTGCTAAGTCCTGTGATCCACTGACAAGGTCAATATAGGGCATAAGGAAAGAATGACAATGATTTCCTTGATGGAAGCTCATCATAAAAATTATAGTGTGTTCCATATTTCAGATTGCATAACTTCAAGTGTTAATTATTGGTCATAAAATTTCCCTTTTAAAAATTGCACACAAGTAATTCAAACTATGAACTTTGCATCTCTGATTGAAAGAGATGGACTCTGAGCTGTGTAGCAGCCTATTATTTTAAATGTTACAGCTTTAATTTCAAATTTTTCAGTTTTGTGCTTAAGGATAAAATGTGTACTGTGTCTGTACCAGTTTCAATGGTATAAGATCAGCAGGTTAGCATTTAGCTAACAGTAATTTCGTCGGCAGTCCCACCATAGTCGAGTCTGATACAACTACTCTGAATTCCCTCTGATAGTGCTCCCAAATCATAGAACATTATCTGAGCTCTATCCAAGTGCTCTGCAGCTCTTTTAAGTCCTGTCTACACACAAATATTTTCTTTCCAGCTGGCAGCTGCCATAATGAGCAGAACACAGGACCTCGCAGTGGGATCTATGTTGATAAGGCTATTTGCATGTCCCTATGCATATATTTTCATATGGAGAGGGGTGGCAGGAACCTCCTCTCTGAAGTCAGCAAAGTCATAATAATTTACAGCACACCAGAGTTGGCTCTTAACATACTTAGCTGCTTCATACATGGTTTATTTGTCGAAGGCTCAATATAACTCTACTATCTGCTGCAAATGAAAATGCACATCTAAGCATAATGGAACAACTGGAACATTGTTATTACAGCTGAGATGCTGTGTTCAGCAAGATCCATGTTCATATTAAGATGTTTGTTAATGAAACACCTAGACATATGGCTAATTTATGCTTCTCAAGCAGCTCCTGTAGGCTAGCTATTGTGACTGTCATAAAATATATAGCTGTCCAATTTATCTGGCTAGATTAAAATCATGAGCTCATAGCACATCAATGACAGCTTTATACTTACTCTGTGGGTCTGCACAGCAAAGAAAGAAAATGCAATTTTGCTAACTTTCTTATTTAATTAAATAAAGGAAAAAGAAAAACAAGTGGAGCTGTTATAAGAGCATCAATCCCACTTGACTTACAGAACTTTGACGATAAGTCAAAATCAGTGCTAAGCACATCAGGACTTGGTAAGCCATTGAAAGAATCAAACTGGCTGACTGGCTTCCCAGTGGGCACATTAATCTATGTGAACTCTCCTGCAGAATGTACACTGCCCAACCCTGTGTAAAATATTATTTTGCATAGTATAAGACACTGAAGAGACTTTTATAATTAAAAGTATTATAATAATCTATTCCTCAGCTAGAAGGACCTGAAGTCAAACTGCTAGCTTTGCTCTTATTTTGGCAGCAGGCATCTTCTTAACAAAGATTCTATCTACACTGATGTGCCACTAAATTTGTTTCTGTTAAAGAAGTAGATTGATCATAGAAGTGACTAAGCTATTTTTTTTTTTGTTACAGGTCTTCAGTTTTTCTCTGAAATTTAATTCAGCAAACAGATCCATGCCAGTAATGAGCACAGAGCAATCACAACCTAGAGAACACTGGAGAAGATGGATATTTACAATGTGTGTAGGAAGTCAAGTAAAACTTTAGCTCAGCCACTCAGGCTCATTAGAAAAGTATTTCAAGGGAGTATCTCACTGTAACACCTTTCAGGGCATTTACTCCAGGTGTTACCCCAGCACTGCTGGATTTGTGTCATTATTTCTACCTCTGAATTCTCTTGCAAAGGCTCCTTTCAGCTGCTCTACATGGTTGATGTGTGTCACTAAAGAGTTCCTGTGATCTGCCCTGGCAGTAAAGGCTGCTCAGATGCAGAGGTCCCAGAAGCAAAATACAGCCAGATGAGGTGACCTCTGTAGACTCAGGCAGAGCTGGAGCATGGATATGAGCAAATCACACTAACAGGCAGTTGACTATTTTCAGGTGGCACTCTGTCCCCACCTTTGCTCTTTCTCTCACTGGAGACAAAGGGTTCACTGTAGAGGATACAAAATTTGCATGTTCTGGTACAAAATTCTCCAAACCCTGAGTAGTGCTTTGTATAATTTGCATTATAATCACAGCAAATTTGTATTGGGAGTCAGAAGCCCTAAGCAGAGGCAACTCACTCTGTCAGTGAAACTAATAAAATCTGTTCATGTCAGGAAGAGTTCTAAAAAATCTTGTTGAAACTCTGAAGGGCATTAACCCTTGTTAATGCTAGAAATTTGAGCTCTGTGGTGATGGGACAGTACTATATATTCTAGCCAGTCAGTCCATCTGAATGCTGGTGTTTCTCAAAGTACAGTTAGTTCCCTTCTTCCAAAATAGAAGACAGAAAAGTATAAAGACTTTCAAGATTGCAGCTTCAGATGAAAGAG
>NW_008673296.1:35277-59877 GCF_000695815.1 Acanthisitta chloris
GATAAACTGCCCAGAATTATAGATTTTGGGAACAACCTGCCTGCTCAGTGACATTGGTATTCTCATCAGCTTCTCTGCCAATAGCAGCAGGAACACTGACAAGAATGCCAATGAAGCAGCTGAGACTGCTTCATTACATGTTTTGGTGGGTTTGAGACAGAATTCTGCTTTCAGTTAATAGGAAAATTTGAAATTGCAAATTTAAGCAGTTCTAGAACAAAATAAAAATCAGTGAAAGTCTAATTTTTCTGTGAAACAATAATCCTGTTCCTTCTAGTGACTTCATTATTCACATCAAAAAGTTCTGTGTAAACAGCAAAAATAAATCTTCAGTTCACTCTGCCATGAGGCTGGGTAGAGTTTGAAGTGCCCTAGTTATGTTCTAAATAGAATAGAGTTTACCAGTATTAAGAAGAAATCATCTTGGGAAGAAAAAGAAAGTTATACCTGCTCCTGAAATATGATCTCTCTGCTAAATGTTTCTGTAACATTTCACATGTAGAGGGTAAACAAATTGCCTGCTTGTTTTGAATCATGCCATACTTATCTTTTGCTCTTACTTAGTATGGGTGATAAATACGAAGATAACATGCACAAAGCCTGTAAGGGAAAGATTTCAGGGAAGGGTCCTTTAATTATTACACACTGATAACACAAGGTACATCCCTCACACACTTGCACAGTAAACAGATAAATTTTATCTGGCATTTCTCTGTATCCATGGAACACTGCTATCAGGATGAGTATTGGTATGAAAGGAATAGTATCACTATTACCATGCAGGCACATATTTTGCCTCAAGAGCCTTTGCAACTTGCCCAACCTACATAGTTTCTTCAGCAGATCATCGTGAGGTATATGCCTGACTTCAGAAATGTCTCCTCAATGAATTTCAAATTCTACTCTCAGAATGCTGAAATGCTAAATAGCTTTCATTTCAGTAACTTGACTGTTTTATTTTTATCTCGTGTTGCCAGGTAATGAAATGGCTGGAAAGTCATAGAGCACTGACATTTCTCCCAGGGTATAGAGACAAGGCTTTGCCACTAGGTCAGCACACAACCTGCACAAAGAACTGTAGCAATGGGAAATAGAGTCACAGCCCATCTAGTCCTGCAGGGAGATATAGCTCTGCCTCTCTTCCCACTCAGGGCTTCAGTCACAGCATAGTACCTAAGGGGAACTTACAAAACTGTTTTGAAGAAAATACCCCAAAATGTGAAAATAATCTAAAATGTAGTATTTACAAATATGTTATTAATGCCACGGTGCATTTATTTATAGCATCAATAATTTTGATTTTGCCTGAGACACACTCAGGTGACTACCTTTAAAAGAAATCCTGATGTTCTATTTGTAGCAGGGTGAGTTTGATCATAAAAATATCAATTTCATCCTGTTGCCTCAAGCTTATTAGCCAATATCATCTTAAAGAAAATGTTTACAGGTGGATAAACTCTACAGCAAACAGTTTTAGTAAGCTGTATAAGTCTGGATCTCTGGAAATTTGTGAAGATGGTTCTGAAATCCTTCAGGCTGGTGTGATCAAGATAAATGTTCACTATTAAATACAGTATTTTTTGCAAACTGTTTGGCTTTTTTTATAGAATTATAATGCCACGTAAGAATAAACCTTTATGTCTGTCCTTTTTTGCTAAGAGTCTACCCTTCTCCATGAGTTATGTAAAAGCTGTGTAGATGTGGCACTTAGGGACATGGCTTAGTGGTGGCCTTGGCAGTGATGGGTTCATGGTTGGACTCAATAATCTTAAAGGTCTTTTCCAACCTAAGTGATTCTATAATATGGTACATGGCTTAAATATTAACTTACTCAACACTGGAAATAACTCCGTGAAATTTCTTACTTATTTAATAAATTGCCCTTCACTTTCTTCTGAAGCTCTTTGTCCAAGTGTTCATTGTGCCTTGGTATCACAGCAATCTCGCTGTGAATTTATAACTTCAGCACAATATATGTTTATACACCACGTTTCAGAGATCAATAGAGGATTTGGCAGGAAATAAAATTGCATAAAACCAATAATTCCAAATAGAAAAGTTATTCATTAACTACTTGAAGAATAAAAGAAAATTCAGTGTTGGAATAAATATATCACATGTATATGCTAGGTAAGTTTTACACCTTTTTTGGGGTCTTTTGTCTTTATACTAGGGAGAAGAAATTCAATATACAATTTCAGTTTTATTACCTTTGTACTATTCCCTTCAAATAAATCTAGCTATGTGAAGGTCTTTCTCTGCTTTTAAAGAAGATCATTCTTGAAATGAAACTTTCCTTTCATTTCAGTGCAACATACCTTGCTTTAATAAAGAATTTTGCTCCCTATTGAGAGTGTTTTGACAAAATAATACAATTGCTTTTGTTCACCATTTAATTTACTACTGGATCAATAGAGTTAGACATAACTACTTTTAGTATTAAAACTCAGAAATTCGAGGGGAAATGGAGGTTAAATGGTAAACAAAATATTTCATTGGCATTGATCTGAAAAGCAGACTGACAGTGTTGCTAAAAAATCATCAGCTTGCAATTATAAATTTCCCCAAACTGACAAGAGATGGATTTGATTATTTTGCTTTGGAAGGGTCATTCCTTTAAAGCCACAAGAGTTTATCAATTTATAAAAGATTAAATGAGCCGTATTTTCCTTTAGTTCCTGTCACAACTCCTTTCTGTGATTACCCAGGCCTGATCAGGTTATGAGAGTGACTGATGATTTTGCTCTCTACCTTAGGCAACCTCAAATTTACAGGATTTATGACCCATGCTATTTGTGATATAAAGATTACAGGTAACCTGAACTTACTTAATGTACTGTGATACCCTGCCAAGAAGTACAGCTACTCATAATGCCACAAGTGTATGAAAAAATGCCCAGATTTCTTCCTACTTTTAGGCAATATCCACCAAAGTTACAGTAACAGCTTCTTTCTTTAAATTTACAAGAATCTCTAGGTACATTGCAGGGAAGAAAAATACTGCCTTCTTTCTCCTCTTTTCTCTCACGACAAGAAATACAGAAGTAGGCCAATTCTGTAGATAACACTGATTGCTCCATTTCGTTCACTGTGTACACTTTTAATTGACAGAGGTAAGGGAACACTAACAATTTCCAAAATAAGCATCACACCTTATAAACCTCTGCATGGAAGCTCTGGTAAAAGAGAATCCCTCTCTGAACAGCATCCTTCAAATGGTCATTATCTGGATTCCCACATTATCAAAACATTACAACTGTGGTTATATTTTGACTGCTGATATCCTTATCAATGGATCAAGCTGGCATCCAGCCCCAGGAGATCAATACCTCTGCTGTGCATTCTCCAGGAATGACAGAATTCTCTGCCTGGTGCCAAGTACCCAGAAGGCTGAAATTCCTTCCCAATGTTCTTTATGCAGCTTTGACAGACAGAATAAAGGCAAGAGTCTCTGGCAAGCCAGGAGATGGCAGTGATGGTGGGATAATAACTAAAACCCTTGTGGTACAGCCTTCAGGCTGCTGCTCATTTCGCTGATAAATTCCTGCAGTGGTTTCCTCGGAGCTCACAAAGCTAGGGAAATGTGTGGTGCATTGCTTGGTGATAGTGTTTTGGTAAGTATAAGTAGAAACCAAGCCTGAATATCAATAAGTAAGAGAAAGCTTATACAAATGCTGCTTTTTAAGTTACTTTGATCTACTCCTGCACATGGACAGGTAGCATGTCTCTTACCCTGGTAAGAGGGAACTTAACTACATCATAAAAAAGGAAACCAACAAAAATTAGAATAAAAATGGTAACACTTTTATAACAATTGTAACATTGCAAAGGTTATTTGTTTCTTAACCTTGTAGCTTAACTACAGCATTAAAAACAAAGTGAAGGAAAATGAAAGTGAAAATTGTAACCTTTTTGTTACAATGGTAACACAAAGACTGCTGTGACAGCCTCAGAAGCTAAAAGCTTTATGTTTAGGGAGTTTGATGCTAAAGTTGGTTCTGGTTAATTGTCTAAGCCAACAGGGCATTGTCTGTTTATGGAATCTATCCAGTTTGCTGGCCCACAGTACTTTGTGTTCAGAGATCAGTTAGGACTGTTTATTATGATTAGGGGTCCCAGGTGTAGGAGAATTTGTGTTGCCACTTAGCTGCCAGCAGTTCAAACCTAGCCTGAGGGCGAGTAATGGCTTAAAACTGTTTACAGCTATAAAACAGCAGCATAATGCCACATTCCCACATAATGACATGCCGTTGTCCAAAGAACAGCAGAAAACTCTCTCCTATAAAGCCTCACATTTGTTGCCCATTGAACTGTAGCACAAACTAGTTTTGGAGAGTTGCCACCTGACTTCAGTGTGAGCTGGGGCAAGCAAAAAGATGCCATAGAGTTATATCAACTATACAGCTGATTCAGCTCCCAGAGGGGTTCTTTAAACCTCTGTTACTTGGAAATGAAGTTACCAGATGAAAACAACCACCTACTGGCATTTGGAGACAGCTGGTCATTGGTAACACATAGTGAGTTACCAACTACTTTAAGCATGTTTTGCCTTCTTCCCTGACCTCACTTGGTACAGCAATGCTAAGGTCCAGGACCTGTTTTTATGACAGCATTTGTGACAATTAAGACTCATAACCCAAATCTCTTTCTCAAGAGGTAATGATGGTCTCTGCGTATGATGCACAGTTTCTGAATATTGTTAAAAGCAGGCATTTTATTAAAGGTACTAAGTAGAACAGGACTCTCTGTGTTTCTACCACACTCTGAAACTCTGATAGCTCATTAGAGGTTAAAATGCACTACAAATCGGGTCCATAAAGCAAAGTTTTCATGCATGAACACATTAGAAAAGCTCTTTTGAATTCTACCATTAGCCAGTAAATGAAGAACAACTTCATATTTCTACAACCTATCATCTGCTCATTGGTATCAATATCACTTATCACTTAAATCTCTATTACATACCAATAACAGAAGCATTTTCTTTTCCCTCAGCTGGTGTGGCCAGTGTTAATTCATTCTTAATATTTTATGGCCAGGTTACTGGATCATTTAGAACAAAATACTGTGCTGCTCTTCTATAGCTATGGTGTCATATGTGCAGTGATAAACAGGAATAATAACAATAATAATAATAACTGTAATAGTAATATTATCCATATATTTATATTATTATATTATAGATGGACAATATCTATATATTTATAATCTATTTTTGATGGTGATCATGATGATGATGAACAAGAGCAATGATAGATTCAAAGGGAACACCTAGAAACTATTTTTAGGGTACTAATGGCCTTTGAAATTTATTTCATGAACTGAAATTACTGTTTGTGACTTTTTTTTCCCTGATTTGGACAAGACTTGCCAAAGAACTATTTTTCAGAAAGACAAAGACAATTTACTACCATTATTACTATGAATATTGTCTTACAAATTAGAAATTATGTCCCTTGCCCTACTTTGTAGATTTTTAAAAAAGTACTTTTGCTATGCAGAGAGTTATCATCATGGGCAGTTAAAAATTCTTCTCAGTACCAAGTGAATTTAAGTTTTTTGAAACTTCAGCTGAGAGTCATGAAACAATTAAGTAATTATAAACTAATGCTATTTTTTTGTATGCTTAGACACTAATGATGGATTCCCATTTCTGCATGGCTCTTCTGTCACATGCCATTGGTAATGGCTAAATTAAATAATTTCAAAATTCCTTTTGAAATGCATGGAACTAAATAGTGCCTGAGATATCCTTGACACACCAGCATCCTCACTATACAGACAAACAAAAAGTCTTAATGAAGGGTAGAGAGGGAGTACAGAGTAAACCCAGGAAAGCCAGTAATGCTAGGTACATCTTTCTCTCACAGGGCCTACTCTCTCCTTCAGAGGTACCTTGGCTATAAATTTAAAGCTGTGAGAACACAATAGCTTGCAATAATCACTTGGCTTGTACAGTTCATCCTCACTGCTGTCCA
This sequence comes from Acanthisitta chloris, assembly GCF_000695815.1. Classification (NCBI taxonomy): domain Eukaryota; kingdom Metazoa; phylum Chordata; class Aves; order Passeriformes; family Acanthisittidae; genus Acanthisitta; species Acanthisitta chloris. The sequence continues at coordinate 41,256 of NW_008673296.1, forward strand.
AGACTAGGGGAGATCAGGTTTCAGCCAGCTATGAGCTGAAGAAGGAAAATCCCTGGCTTGCAGCAACAGGGAACCCACACCATGTGTCATGATCACAGCTTTGCAGAACCTTGTACTGTGCCTTCCATACTTTTAGCAATATTGCAATTCCTTGCAAAACACTTCAGGCAGAACCTGTGGCACAAGTGGTTTGGTCATAACTCATTATAGCAAGACTAGAGAATTAAGAAGAGAGCGAAAGAAAACTAATGACATATACACTCATTCTGACTTTCACTCCAGTTCACAGCCTGGAGTAGAGGGTAGCAGGATTGTCCAAGGAGTTTCTGACTTCAAACACATTTACCATAATACCTTCCTCATTTCAGTCCCCAGATAGAGACAGCAGAATTTGAAGTGAGGTTATTTTGAGGAGTGTTCTTTTGTTCATTGTAGAGCTGCATGCTCTTATGCCTTATAGCTAATACGCAAATGTGGTGTCTTTCACCTAGTAATTCCTCCTCGTGAATCAGGAAACAATAGCAAATAGAGCCTCCCCTTGCAGAATACCTCTTGGTTTGCATTTCTCAGGTAGTGCTTAGCTAGGCTACTGTTCCCACTGTTCATTAGTGGCTTGCAAAAGCAAACTTCTTTCTCTTTAAAGCTCAGGACTTACACCAAAAAAACTGCTATGAGGAAACTATTATCTGGGTATGCTGAAAATGTGAGCAAGGACCCAAAAAGTTTACACATCTGGTTTACTTTACAATAGAATTTTTTCTTGCTATAGCAGTTTTGAGCATCCTTAGTGACATTACTTGTGTGGTTCCCTTTACAAGAAGGAGCACAAAATCCTAGGAGATAGCTGGAAAAGTGTTTGCTGTTCTCTGACTGTTTATCACTGACATTCTAGTCTTGAAACTTATATACAAGTAAAACCCCTCCTCTTACAAATTCCACTTCAGCTGTTCAGGCTGTCTTTTACTTAAGTATTTTATTACTTTATTACTGAAATAAAAGATGGTATGCTACTAAAAGTAGCTTCAGTTACATTTTTGTTTTATTTTTATGCACTAGGCTGTTTACAGGAATTCAGTGTAATAAGAGTCAGTTCAGCTAAAAGAAGTTTACCAGCAATTTTTTCTGTCTCTTATTTTGAGCTTTATAACCCTCCCTTTTTGACTGGGATCCTTTACAGCCATTCTAAGCATATTTGTGTCAATATTTCAGATTCCTGTATTCTAAAAGCTACTGATGCAGCTGATGTTTTACAGCATTATGTTAGCAACTCATCAATTTTTTATAATTATTTCCAGTAGTCTATGCCCATCACTCCACATGTAATTATCTGCCTGAGGCCACCACTCAGAACCCTCCTATTTTAATGCATAGGTCAGCAAGACTTTCCTGCTTCTTGGTTGAAATTTTATTTTCAGTTGCATTTCAATTTCTTTTTTTTTTTTTTTTTTTTTTTGCTTTGCCATCCTCACACTAGAATTTAATAACAGTAATTTTGAATAACAAGTAAAAATTTACAGTATTGCTCTATTTGCTAAAAAATGTTTCAGTTTCATATTTACAACGTGGTTCAGTGCAGTAGGTATAAGTTAGAAACATGTAGGTACTTGGAAAAATGACTGGGATACGTTTTTTTACTGCAAATTAGTCCATGCAGGTATTGCATCCTCACACTAGAATTTAATAACAGTAATTTTGAATAACAAGTAAAAATTTACAGTATTGCTCTATTTGCTAAAAAATGTTTCAGTTTCATATTTACAACGTGGTTCAGTGCAGTAGGTATAAGTTAGAAACATGTAGGTACTTGGAAAAATGACTGGGATACGTTTTTTTACTGCAAATTAGTCCATGCAGGTATTGTCAAAAGGGTCAATATTCAGAGGAAAAGAAGTCATGAAAACAGATCACTCAGTGTATACTCAGTGGGGTAACAGGTTCAAATTGAAGGAGGGAAAATTTAGGTTAGATCTTAGGCAGAAGTTTTTCCTGTGAGTGTGGTGAGACACTGGCACAGATTGCCCAGGGAGGCTGTGGCTGCCCCAGCCCTGGCAGTGTTCACAGCCAGGCTGGATGAAGCCTTGAGCAACCTGCTCTGGTGGGAGGTGTCCCTGCCCAGGGCAGGGGGGTGGGACTAGGTGATTATAAGGCCATTCCAACCCCTAAATTTCTATGGTTCTACAATTCTATATGTGTGCTCCACGCAATGAAAGAGGAGGAGGCTCATTCTTGGCATCGGTAAATGGCAAATAAAAAAAATCACCATCACTGTGGAAGTTACTTCTCTTGGATAAAAGAGCAGGAAATCAACTTAGTTCTTGTTCAGAAAGTAACAGAACGGCTTTGGTAACTTTCAAATAGCTAAGATGCCATTTTTAGTTCTCCTGCACAGGTTTCTATAGACCAGCACAAAAATATTGTTACACTTCACAGTCCAGAAGCAACTTTTGACTTCAGTCAAAAAGTCAGTTATTAGTCGATGTAAGTTAGTAATTTTTGCTTTTAAAATAAGTATTTGGACATGCATCCACTTTCCTACATACACTTTGTTTGTTGTATAACACCACATGCTAAAATCCAGGTGAAATAAGCCAAAATAATCCCTGCATTGTTATGACACATTAATAAAAAATAACACTACCTGTTTTCTTGTCATCTGAGGTCATTTTACAATGCTCTTTAGAATTTGATGACTTTCATGCCGCAAACCATGAAGCCTAAGGCTAATCTAGCTGCATAAATGTATCATGATTGTTATTTTAGTAACTTACATCTGATTCCTGGCTTAGGAACGAGAGACAATTATCTATTGGGTTTGGTTTTTTATGGCTGAAGTGGTCAATATTAACAATATTTGTTCATATGGCTATTTCTGTGTGCTCTTGAACCTTCTAAAAGAGGCTATTACTTTTGCTCATATCTAAATGCATCTATAGCCAGGGGAATCAGTGAGCATACACAAAGGGCATGTGGCAGAACTCTCTACTCTGAACATCCATCCCTCTGTACCAGCAGTAGTATGAGAATGCTGCCACTATTTGCTGCCTCTTTGCCACTGGGAGAAGCCCCAATACCAGTGAAGCTGTGGTGATCCCAGGAATTGAAATGACTTGCTTTTATGCATTAATTTTAATGCTGCCTGAGAATTCCTTGATGCATTTTCATGTAAAACTACAGTAGTAATATGCTTGAGTTGCATAAATCTGGAAACCATATATAATTTCATTCCTATATAATCACATTTTAATGACAACTATTAAAGGTATGACTCGGAGATTGGTGAGTGTGGCATTTTGCAGTGTTGTCTTTCTGAAGATGTATTTTCTGGTTAAATTATTTCATTTATATCAAGCCCTCTGAGCTTACTGTGACCTCACTTTCAGCCAGTCAGCAAAAGCAATAAACAAAGAAGCTTTGCACAGCAGATTTCTCTTTTCACTTAACTGCTTACAAAGCCATCATTCAAAGGTTGTTTTGGAAACAGTTGTCTGTATTGCTAAAACTGAAAGGAAGATTTCTCAGGAACAGGAGGGAGGAGGAACACCACAACATGCAGGGAGGAGATGGAGTGGCTTCTGAGTGACATCAATGTCTATGTTGTTGTCTGCAGACCAACAGACAATTGACCTTATTCAAAGAATTAAACGCAAAGTTTACCATGACTGATGGCATGATTGGGGGTTTGATTAATATAAGTAGGTTTGCTGACAGTAATACAAACTAATCCTTTCACAGCAACCATAGATCTGAAAGCATTTTACAAAGTAAGCAGCATCTTTATCAGTACTTATAAATAGGGTAATGCTGGCATGAGATAATGAAATGATTATGTCATTCAGTAGGGCAATGATAGACTTCAAAAATAAAAGCTTAAGTCTGCACATCCCATATCAGTGATGGATTCATGGGCTTTGACTTTTTTTAAAGGTATTATTATGACAAAATTTAGAAAGGTTTAATTATTCTACCTATAGTTTGTTGTTTTTTGCTGGTTTTTTTTCCCTTGGGGTACATATTCAGGCACATATTTAGAAGGGAATAGTGAGTTTTCTCACTGAAAACAGGCCAAGATTACGGAACTAAAGACAGCTGAAGGAGGAGTGTGTGTCTGGGAAAGAACTGGAGCTCTCTGTTATTGTCACAATAAGAACACTGGATTTGTCTTTGGGGGACCAGGAGCCCGGTATGCTCTTCGTGGGAAAGAAGCTGTTGAGAACTTTTGCTTTGCAAAGCCTCTGCAAGAACAGCTCCATCTTTCTTCCCTCTGTGCCTGAGTTATACCTGCAAGCCAGATTTGAACTCATAAGCACATGGAAGTGAAACCCACTCTTATACTTAGAAAACCACTAAAATACCCCGTATTCATGCTAATTTCTTCTTAAAACTCACTAACCCTTGGTCTATATCTAATGAAACAGCAAATCCTCTACAGTTCTTGATAATCCTTTAAAACCAGTTGTTCTTGTAGAAAAGACTTTTCCTTTGACAATAGTAGCAAAGAAATGACCTTTTTCACCCCTTTTCCAAGCTAATTTGTCACTGAGAGCTCTGAAAATCAGTCTGTATCAATCACATAACACTACAATACATCATACCATGTACTAAGGCATGAATGATGTAACCTGAGATTAGACGTCATACGCATACTTGATACTAAGATAGTATACTTCATACTAAGATACTTGAGAAGTCTAAAAACCACATGCTTATCTGATATAAAGTGCCTTGACTGGGGGATTTTCTTTTTTGGGAGAAACTATAGGAAAGTATATGCTCTGTCTGCCAACACTACCCCATTACATTTGATCATGTGTCATTGCACTGATCGTGTAACTTGAGCAGATTCAACATGTATTTCTCTATGGGTATTTGACTAGCCATGGAAAATCACCTCCTGGAAAAGCAGCTGGTGAAAACTGATCTAAGTGAAACTGAAAGCGTAGTGTTGGGAAAAGATGATGTTCCAAAAGTTTTCCCAAAGTTTATAGTTTCTATTTGTTAATCTGGTGCATATGCCTGGGTCTCATTGTGTCCCTACTAAACCTGGACATTTTTTGTACCATCAGTCTCCAAATGGGCCTTTTCCCTTCCATTTTATTAGTTTATTTATCCCTAAGGACATTTTCTCCTAGCAGTCTCTGTCATCACATCTTTGTGTTCAGATTAGGAAGACACAGCATAACTTTCATACTAACTACAAGTCAATGCCTGTACTACATACACAGTTAAGTTGAAGGTGTTCCCTACAGCATGGCAATACAACCTAACAGCTTCATGTGAGGGGAAAAAAACAGCATTTGGTGTTCATGTTTAACAGGGAGGTCTAGAAATTCTTAAATAAGCTGAACATAATTTTAACTCTTCACAGAGAGGAAAATATATGTCACTTACACAATCATGTAAGTGGAAATACAAAAAGTTTAAGGATATAAGAAAAGATGGTTAAATATTATAAGTACCCAAAAATGTAAATAAATAGGTAAGAACTACATAAGCTTTTCTTTTTTTCTTCTTTAAAGTTAAGTGTATTTTCCCCTGGAGATTAAAATGGTACTGCAATATTATAAATGCATGTATAAATGACCAAGTCATACTCTTGGACGTCTTCCATGAGATTCCTACTTAACTAGATTCATAAATATTAGGTGGGATGGCTTTATTTCTTTGTGCAATAAAATCTCTCATGATAATGCCTTATCACAAACCCTACAGAACTTCAGCCCAACACATCTGATAAACTAACACACATCCAAACTTCTGGATACTCGTTCAAAATGATTCTGTGGATTTTTGTAATATGTATATAAGACAAAGGGCTTGAGGTTAGTCAAAATAGTCTAGGACATTTACAAATACTGCAATGGATAAAGAAGCCTTACAGGGCAATTTCTTAGATGAAAATAAATGAAAAGCTTGAGAAATTTAAATTGTGTTGAGGAAACTCACCTGTCTGACCATCCAGGAGCCGCTCCAGCAGTCACTTTTGCACCACATGAGCTGGGACTCAGGCCCTTTGCAGTGACATGCACCACACTCAGACCTGGTTTCCTCACCTGCATGATCCCAGGATTCCCATGGCAGAGTCTGATATCTTGATCCTTAAAATAATTTGAGCATGGTGCAACAACAAAATAGCAGCTCGAGCTGGTGCCTCAGAGGATGACCCTGACAAAGGAAACCCTGAGCTTTTATACTCTTACAGTCTAAGTGCTTGAAGACCTGGGGTGGTTGGCTCCTGCTGTGCCTGTGAGTCCAGTCACCTGGCTGTGCCACGGGTCCCTGTGCCCTTTGTTGTTCAGTGTTGGTAGTTCACAGCCTCTTGCCTGGGGCTCTCACCCTCCCAGAGCTCAACCTGCAGCTCACTCTGAACTACCTTCTCTGAATGTTTTCCTCAACACAGGGAAGTTCCCACTGTGTGTCATATTTTCCTGGCAGCTGTAGCAATGTAGTTAGCAATACAATTCTATGAAGCTCTAAAAGCTTCCTATTTTCTCTTGTGTTAAGTTGTCTCTCTCACACACATTCCTAATGACTCATTGTAGGTGTTTAGGCTCTAGGCTATCTATTAAGTCCTACCAATATTCAGCTCCCCCTATGGCTTTTGCATGTTGAGGAGTCTCCACCTGTCTTACTCCTGCTTCTTTCTCAATTGCTATTAAGTTTTTTGAGTTTTCGACATTTTTTTCAAACTAGGAGACCTTAAGCAGAAGGGTTTAGAGAAGAATGACTAGAAAAAAAGAAGAAAAAACAGGGCCCACATTACATATACCAAGGAAGAAAGGAAAACACGTATTTTGCAAAAGATATAGTTGAAAAAAAAGTCAAATGTCAAATATATGAAGATGGGCTGTTAACTGAAAAACAAGTGCTGTGAAGAGGCACTAGATGTGCAAAAGAAGAAACAGGAAAGAGAAAACACAACTATGACACCTCGACCATGTTTGAGAACAAATACTCATGAATGTGTTCACCTACCTTGTGTTATAGCTCATCTAACACTATATATGTGTATGACTAACAGACACATACAGAAATAGTTGTCCTTGTCTGTGTGCCAAAACAGTCACACAAGAGAACAACATCACAAATGAATCTTCTAAAATTTCACCTTCTGATATGTGTTCAGTTGGTCACATTCCCCTGCTAACTACAATGCTCTAATTTGGACTTAGGGTAAGAATGTCCTTGTATGATAGTTTATAAATAGCTTTTGGTTTGTTACTCTCTGTCTTCCAGTGAGGTTCCAAGGGTAAGTCAAATTACCAAAGTAATTGCAGATTGTAAAAAAATAAATAATTAGCTTTGTAATAGAAAAAATTTCTGTAGTTTGTGTAGGTTGTTAGAGCCAATTTTAGCTTCATTAATCGAAGTAGTTATTCAGCATACATTAATTCAGGGACCAGAATTTAGAAGTGGCAACTAATCAATAAAAATAAATGAATATTGATATGGCAGGACTTTTGCAATATTGTATTTATAGTGCCCCTGAAGCAAGTTAGATCTCACATTAAAAGATCAATAACCTAATGCAAAGGCTAACGCCTTGCATCCAGAAAGTCTTGGTGTCAGGGGATAAGGGGAAGGAAGCTAAATATTTATTCCTGCATTTCTGATGAGGCTGCAGAACTTCGGTAAGATTGAAACTAGGACATCGATTACCTTTTCAGTGTAGTCCAATGCTGTTTTACAATGTTCAGTCAACATCCATATATCAGGAAAGGGCTTCCTCTTCCCTAATGGTTCAGTACTCCTGCGTGTTACGCACTGGAAGAGGAAGATAAAACATTCCCTTTTTAATCAGCAACAACATAGCTCTTTGAACTTTCTATGCTGCCAGACTCACTACTCTGGCTTTGAAATGGAATGAGAATTATAATAAAATCAGATTATTTTCATTAAAGTAAGAAACCCCGAATCGAATCAATGCAAACACCAGACTGAATAATGCCATACAGAGACTTCAGTAACAGCTATCAAAAACTTATGGCCAGAACCTTGATCAAGTGCTAGATTTTGTCTAATAAATACAACATAATGCCACGGGTGCATAAACACACACATACTAAACTCTTGTATTAATGCAAAATAGTATTTAACACTGAGTCAGAATTTAAAAGTCAAAGTGTTTGTATTGAGGGATTTGGACTGTTTTTATTTAAGAGTGCATGAAAAATAATAATGAGGTTTTGCCTCCAAAACATATGACCTGATAATGCAACCTGAAAATAAGTATGATTTGATAAAACCCACTTAATTTAAAAAAACCTTCTTCACTTACAAATTACTTTCTACACATTTTTCATTAGCTTAAATTTGACTTGAAAACTGCCAGATCTGATATTTTACTGCAATATATGTATTTTACTGTTGTATGTGAAAAGAGAACCAAAAGAATACAGAATAAAGTTCACTTTTTTATAAGATTGATATCCTTCTCAAGTTTTTTCAAAATGAATGCTTCAAGATTTTCACCCCCAACAAAACATTCTCCCCAGAGTTTAAACCAGAATGCTTAAATCAAAGTTGTTTCAAACTTTTCTACTAAGAATATTTCAGCCTTGCCTACTCTACCTTGATTCTTGTATTTCTCAGGTTTTATAGTACCTAAACACAGTAAACTGTACTTGATCAAAATGCTTGAACCTTATACAAAAGCACTAATATTAATAAGGCAAAGCAACAGGCAAATCAAAGGTTTCCTGGCACTTGAAAGTATTCTTCCTTAAGACTGAAGAACTTTTAGGATGCTGGTGTTAAAATTGGCTTTTCCCTCAAGTCACAGATTTCTTGCATTTTCAAATCAATTGACCTGTCTGAAGATTTCACTGAGCACTGCATGTACACACTCAACAGCTTTGATTTTCGCACCATTGTGCTGGTTTTTAACTGGGATGGCATGCATGACCTCCAATTTAGTTATGAGTATACAATAGAAGTCATTCTGTGCAAAAACTATTTTTTTTTCGCCCCTGTATATTGTCTGGTCGTCAATGCAAGGCAGAAACAGACCAAACAGTCATAAGGAAATGATAGGTACCAGCTAGACAGAGAAAGCAGGGAGCAAGTTATTGCTATATAACTAACAATACAAGTATGTGTGTATATACAAACTTCTCAGGCAGCCTGGTCAGCAAATCTGAATCACCACTAGCTATGTATTGGTTTGCCACTCCTATAGAGTTTAATTAGAGTTTTTAATGTAGCCATTATTAGTTTGAGACCAGTTCTCATTGCTGGATCTGTTGGGTTTTGTGAAAGAATGAAGATTGACATCATTGCCCTCACCCTCCTTATTTTGACGAGCACTGTAATCTGTCTTTAAAAAGGCCACTTCTGTTTCAATAAAAACTTGAAATTCATGTCTGGAAATAATGTAATCAAGGGAGCAAGAATACAGTCTTTGCTCAAATTTCCAATATTTTGACAAGATATAAGACCTGATTCTATTTCTAAATGGTGGTACTGAAATTAAGATTGATGAGTAAGTATTAGAAGAAAATAACTGAGAGTTACATGCAATAGCATTTAATTGCATCATTTAAATTCTTAAGCATTTCAATTTTATATTCATTCAGGGTTTTGCATAATTAATTTGCAGATTTCCAGAATGCATTACGATGAAACTTCTAAATGGATGGATGGTTATTAATGGATGATATAAATATATTATTCATTATTTTTGGTTGTCATTGTAAATTGCACCGAGTACTTCTGAATGAATATTAAATTCAACATCATCCCCTGAATTCAAAAGCAAAACGCATCCTCAGTAATAATTTGCTGAAATATGGAAGACTTCAGGTGTCATTTCCTGATAAATACTCTGCAACAAAATGTTAAAAATTGTTAATGTCACACTTGCCTTTTCTCTGTGAAATGGCAGGATCACCCAGGCACAACTGAATTTCAAGTAGTCAACCTTTTCAAAGATGCCAAAACCAGGCAGATCTAGTCTAGTCCAGAAATAAATTAACAAACCTCAGATTACCTAAGCAGTGCCTAATACTTGTAGGCCCAGTGAATGCTAGGTTAGAGAATAATTGCATTTATACCAAAAAGTGCCAGAAAACATGTATGACAAGATGGACACAGAGAAATTCCATTAACTAAGGAATAAAGTTAAAAAAAGGTTGGAAAAACCAGGTTATCTGAGTTGTGGCCAGGAGAGCTCTTTCAAGAGTTATTTCCAGCAGGTGGCACAGATATTCATGAACAATTCTCCTGAGTTAGAACTTGAACACTCTGCCAATATCTCTCTTTTCAGTGCTTCAGTTCTAAGCCTGTGTTATTCATTACTACTCAACACAAAATAAATGAAGAAATATCTTGACTAGTAGACTGGAACAATTAAAAAGGCAATTAAAACATAACTCCCTGTTAAATGTGAGAACTGGAAAATGTTTAAATTTAGATTGATGGTATTTAGTGATGAAGTGATGAGCACCAGCAAACAGCAAGACACTCAGTAATTAGACTGCTCTCTAAGGAGTAATTCCAAAAGGGTTGATGACACTGCCTGCAAGGGAGATGTACAGATACGTATAGTTAGGAAAACGTTGACAAAGTAGCCTAGAAAAACCTCAGAGATTGCTGGAATGCTGCTTTTCAGTGTAGTTCATTGTTTGTAACTATTTGTAGTGGCTCTGGCTCAGATGAAGTTAATTTTCTTCACAGCAGCCTGTATGGTGCTGTGTTTGGGATTTGTGACTAAAACAGTGATGACAACACACCAGTGTTTTGGCTGTTGCTGAGCAGTGCTTAGACAGCACTGGAGCTTTCTCTTTCACTTCCTCCCCACTCAGTGAGTAGGCTGGGGCCACACCAGAAACTGGGAGGGAGGGGACACAGTTGATGCAGATGACCTGAATTGACCTAAGAAACATTCCTTACCATGTGATGTTGTGCTCAAGACAAGAGCTTAGAGCACAGAGGAGGAAGTGGAGAAGTTCATGGTTATGGTGTTTTGCCACTCCAAGCACATGGAGGCCCTGCTTTCAAGGCAGGAGCTAATAATCCACTACCTAATGGGAAGTATTGAATAAATTCATTATTTTACTCTCCTTCTGCATATGTAGCTTTGCTTCACTTACTAAATTGTCTCTACCTCGACCCACGAATTTTCTCACTTCTAATTCTCTCCCCATCCTGCTGAGGGGTGGGTGAGAGCACCCGGGTGGGTGCTTGGTTGCTGGCCATGGTCAGCCCACTACACTATTTCAACTGGAGGTTTAAAAATACCTGTTATGTAATGCCTGCCTAAGAATGGAAGGTGCATCTTTATGGCTGTTGGCATGAACAAATCAGAACTGCCTGTTATGCTGTCCCAAGGGTCACAATTGCATAACCACAATGATTTTGTTTTCTATCTTAATCAAACAGATCTCTGTTAGGTATCTTGACCCTGAGTGATTATTGAACACTCCCCCATTTAATTCTAAGATGAGGATTCTTGAAAAGCCATGACACATAAATGCAATGAAGAAATAGATCCTTTGGAGTTTTTAGTACTCATGGATGGACTCAGCTCAGCAACAGCAGGAGATTTCTATGGTTGCCATTGTTTTGCATAGAATGGCAGAGCTTGTGTGGACCATGCTATTATCTGAAAAATCAACTCTGATTTAATTTCAAGGAATTTTGATTTAATTTTTCACATTCAGCTTATTATTTGCAACAGATGATGTTCTAACAAAAAATTCGGAGAAGAGAAGGAACAGAACAGTATTAAGTCCAAAGCATTTCTCAGAGAGCAAGAGCCCTTCAAAACCCCCCTCTTCTTGTCCAGATTTGATCTTCACCTGAGTAATCTGGCATACCAACATGAAATTTTATCATTTAGTTCTGATGGAATGAAATATTGCAGTAATGCTACTCAGCAGGATGTTGGGAGGCAGCCTGAAGATGCAGACCTTGCAGTTACATAGTGTCTCTAGGTTTGCTTAAAGGCAGATACACTGCAAATGGAGAAAAGAAATACTTTAAAAGGATATGCCTTGAACTGACATTTTCAGGCTTACAATTAAATGACAGGAGGACAATCATCCATGTGGAAATTATCCCTTCCAGTACAGTAATGCAGAAAAGGAAGACAAGCACAGACATTGAATAACAGTGCAAGAAATATACTGACATGAGTTACTTTTAAAAAGTGCTAATGAGAAAGTAAGAGGCTGATGCTGAACCAGGCTCCACAATCAGAGGTAATTTTTAATCCTTTTATATTACACAATCTTTAATGAATAGAGAATTACCCTTGTACTGCTGGTTTTATGCCCTCGTTTTTCTCTTTTAGATGATGGCCAAGTATTTCCATGAGCTGTCACTTTCTAGCTGATTAATCAATCAGGCAGTTTTGCATCTACATAATCAAACTAAGTAGTATTCAGTGAAAAAATGTTATATAATTGACTGTTGAGTAAATCCCAAAGTGAATCAGGTGATTAATTTTGGGACTTTTGGGGTTTTTTTTAACCCTTAGATCTATGAGTCCATTATCCTGACCAGTTTAATTTAAATTTCCTTTTCCTTTCACTTTTAGGAGTTCTGCTTTTTGAGTACAAATATAAAATATAAATACCAATTTTCTTGTACTTTCAGGCTTTGTTGATGAGCTGTGTTCTGGCCTAGCAATGCCAAACTCTTTCTTGAAGCACTTACTGCTGGCTTCCAGCATCTTGGCTAGTCATGCAGTGATAATTTCTCATTCCAGCTCCTGACAACTGATTACAGTGCATTGATACAAAGCCAGAACACCCTCAATGCTATCCTGTCTTGTCCAAACCTGATTTCCTGATCCATTAACACAATTTACAATGAGGTACATACTGAGTTGCCAAGCATGGAATTCTGGCCAGCATGACTGAGGCAGAGGAGGTCCTACTCATCATCCCCTCTCCTCATCCCCAGTGGGAGAAAAACTACCTATGTCACAACAATGAACTGAATTAATCAGACAGATAAAAAATATATTAAAACAGAAGTTTTGAATAGCAAAGAGCTCAATACTGGTAAATTTTACACATCACACATTCTGTAACTATCTAAAATTTGACTCCTCTAGGCCTCAGTCTGGGACAACATCTGGCTGAAAAACAGTTTTCTTACAGGTGGGTTGGCCCTTAATTTGCAAGGTAGAATGTGTTAGTGATGCTCCTGTAGATGTGTAGTCCATTACAGCAGGTAATGAAAAAACCATCTGTCTGTGGTAGCAATCTCTAGTCCAAGCAATCTCACATAAAAGTTTCTACTCTCCCACTAGATTCTTTAATGAAAAAAATTAAAGCAGCTGAAATATAATTCCTACATATTTCTAGATTCTCCAAAACAAAGAACATCAGAGAAACCAAATGCACTCTGGAGAAGATCACTCTTCACAGTAAGGCATTCTGTTAAAGGATGATTGTCACTTTCCATAGGAGTTGGCAGAAATTTAACTGTAAGGTCCAATTGAACGTTTATGAACTACCAGTCAGAAGACACATCTTAAACATCTGTTGTTCAGTGTGTAGCTGTTGATACCAAGTCAATTGCTGGCAAGGAACTAATTTAAAGAAGTCACCCTGACTCCAAATATACACAACAGAATCTATCTTTCAAAAACACATTAAAAAAGTTGCATTTTTATGTGAACAAAATAAAAATAACATTCTTACATAGCATAAGTTTTGCAGGAAAAAAGTAACTTTTATAGTGGATACACACAACCTGTTCAGTGCTACCAGGAAAGTGCTGAACCTACTGATATGCTGAAACCATGAAAACTCTCAAGGACAATGGTAATGATTACTCATTAAGCTCTCTTGAAAGGCAAAGACCCTGAAAGAATAAAAGCCAAAATACATTCAGAAGGTACTATGAGAAATACAAGGACTTATATACCCCTTACTTCATGATTAAAAAGGAAAACCAAAATATTGACTGAGATTATCAGTTCCAGTATCCTCTATATTTTTTCCCTAAAATCAGAGTTAGGTTTTGTACATTGCATTTTGCCCTGAAAAATTTTAGGCCAGTTGAATACCTATAGAATTGGACCATTTGCTATAAACTAAGAATGAAACCCAAATGATACAGTTTTATTCATGATTGTGCTGCCCCTGTTTTATTTTCAGCTCTTCCTTCTGTCACATCCATATAATTTCTCCTTATTCTTTTTCAAGTACCATCCATCATCTCCACCTGATCTTCTAGAAACCTTTCGAGTATGGAACTGGAGCCAGAGAGCTGCTAAGTCTGTGTTCAGAGTGGAAGCAAATCTAGCTGCAGTGAAGAGACAACTGTCTGGATGTAGATGGACAGAACTGGCTAAGTTCCACCATCTCCATGCACAGAATGCTGAAGGGTGAATTGAGCTGATTTTAGCTATGATATTCTCTGGAAAATAATGTGGGACTGAAAACTAAATAGTGAGAAGGACTCCTCTATTGCCTTTGCATAAAGAGGGGGAAGTCTGCTGGTTTCCTTTTTGTGAACACACAGATTCCTGACACACAGACAGGAATCATGTATGTGAAGCTTTGCAAATGCTGATAGCACTTTCAGCTGCAAATCAGTGTGACAAGTAAAGTTCTAGTAAAGAGGAGTTACCAGATGTGCCAAAAAACATGGGAGTTCCATGTCTGCAGTGCCAAATATTTTATGCAGCTCTAGAGATCAAAGAATTCTGTAATGCCAATTCTGCACAGTGAATTTCTGTGCTCTCGGTTTAGTTGCAAAGTGATGAGACAAGAACAGAGTTTGGGCCAAGAACTACAGTGCACAGTCAAAACCCAAGTAAATGCAGAAACGGTAAATCCCAACATGCAGTAATTTAGATTTTGCTAGGTCTCAGTGTGATCTAATTGATCTATATAAAACCAAAACCTGCATTGCAAACTAAAACAAAATCCAAACAAACAAAAATCAGTACTGAGCAAACAAGGGAATAGTCAGTGGAAGAAGAGACATGAGGGGAATAAAAGGCAAAGGAAACCTCCACTGAGCAGAAATGATCAATGGGAATTCTGCATTGAGCCTGTTATGGGTTTTGTGCCTAGCAAATGTGTTAAGCAAACTGACATTGCAGCACTACTGTTAGTCTGCACAGGTAATAATGTAGTGATAAAATAGTTACAGGTTAAGCCTTCACACAAAAGTTATCTCACAAAGACTTCCCAAAAAGCCTTTACTGGCTACAGCTAAGAATCTCCCACATGGAATTCACAAACAGGATTTCAAAAGAATATTACAAAGCAATAAGCTGTTTGACAGACCTGATAAGCTGAGGTAGACTTACTTGGCAGTCCATTAGTTTTGAGAAAAGTTTTTGTTTTCTTCTCTTTTATCATGTTTTCATGAATGAAAAACAGAATATTAAGCTCAGTTCTCACTACAGGCTTTTCTACAGGTTATCCAGACCTTGAGACAATCTTTGAGATTCAAAAATAGTAGCCTAACACTTAATAGTCAAAATGCATTTTATAAATTTGCCCCTTTTTTTGGTTAAAAAACCCCCAAAGCAGTAAAAAGTGACTTATTGCTCTAGCTGCAATCAACATATTATACCTGAAATGCACATTTGTATCACTTGTACTCATATTCACCAAGATGCTCATGGTATTCTGTATTACAAATCTCACAACACTTTTCCCCTTTTAACTAAGTGAAAATCCAACACTTGATCAGGTAACTTCTTCTCTGGGAATTGCTCAAGTCTAGCAAGAATCTTTGGAAACATACCGAAATTCTTTGGAATGTTAGGTTAGCAACATGCAAGCAAAAATAGAAAAAAAAGCTTCTTTTTTTTCTCCCCCCACACATAGACCACAGTAAACTTCTTTAAGAGTGAAGAATCACCACAGACTTTTTAAAATAGTCTTGTTGCTTTAAACTAACAGCCTTGCCATCTGTTCTGTACTAATTAGGAATGCAAAGAGAACACATTTCACAGTTACATCAGCAGAGAGTAAGATTAAACTGTTTAAATGACTAGGTAAAAGCTTCCCATGCTTGTACAATGATATTTCCAGCTGTGTTTCCCATGTTGGTGACATAAATAAGGAAAAATGATACCCTAAGATGACATAAAAGTTTTACAGTTACTGAATACTTCCTTGTATCATTGTATCTGCTGTTAGACACAATGATCTGTCAGCCTAGCTCTGCAGCTTGTTCTTTTGACTCTGGAGCAGAAACTCAAAGCAAAAGTGAAGAGACTATAAAGAACAGCTTAAACTTATTTAGAATTAGAGCAATGTCTCAGGGTAAAAATCTACTTAATATATCAGAACTACCTCAGCTACTGGAAATGAGTATGAATTATACTTACTGAGATACTACTTGGATTAGTATCTGGGAAATCTAACAGGTGCTGAGGAATGCTTAGGTCAGAAAATGACATCTGGTTGGTGATAATCACAAATATTCCTTTGAGAAGTAAAATTGAATGTGCCTGAGCCTGCAAAAATTACAAATGGTGAATATAATGGGTGAAATACAAACAGATTTAAGTAACCAGAAGTAAGAACAGCTATTTAAATACATGAAAAGCAGTCAGATGGAAACAAAAAGGATGTGTTTGCTACACTGTAAGAGAAAAAAATGAGACAAGCAAAATAATTCCTTGTCTTTTATTAAAGATGAGATACTGTAAGATCCTGCAACAAAGCATCACTGCCATTAGGCTCCCACAGGCTGCTCTTGGTTCAGATGGAAAATGGGAACAACTGTGGCTTAACTGAGGAGATTTGTAAGCCATGTGTAAGAAAGTTTATAGAATCCTCCAGACTCCTGACTACTGTCATTAAACATGCAGGAGATGCATAATAGACTGCAGGTTTAACAATGCATTCTGTAAACTCCTTAGAAAAGCAAACTGCATAAACCAGCATTCAGTGTTGGAGAAGGTGAATCAGATTTGAAGTGAATTGGCTTTTCTCTTTTTCTTCATATTTTTAAAATAACATGACACATTTTACAAATATAACTTGCTTCCTAAAAGCCTCAGAATAAACAACAACACATCTCATAAATCCTTTCTTCTCTAAGTTTCATACCCATGCTGCTGTGATATCTCCTCATTCTGCTTCAGCAGTCACCTATAACAAAGAAAAGAAATGCACTCACTGTTTTTCTATTGAACTTTGCAGGGTTTTCTTGTCAGTCTCTGTGTATTTCCTTCAAACTTACCTGGACAGAGAACCCTATCACGAGGGCTGAATAAGCAACTAGTCTTCAACACTGAACCATTGCTAATCCCTCCCTTGGTTTATGCCCCTCCACAGGGTGTCTGTGCTAAACGGGACTTTGTGAGGGGATTTTACTCGCTCGGGGGTGCTGAGGGACTCACCTCGTGGAAGGGCTGATACAGCTGGGCAGCCCTGGTACCCCTCAACGCTCTGAGGGCTTTTGAGTGCGCTCCAGAGACAGTTTAAAAACAACAACCACCACCACCCCAAGAGGCTACGAGCACTGGAAATGAACTTGCCAAACGCAGCTGGGCGAGCAGAATCGTCCCGAGGCTGCTGACACGCTGCTGGCTGAGGCTTAGGGAGCATCCCCTCACAGCTCTCGGCCCCAGCTCAGCCCCCTCACAGCTCTCACCCCCAGCTCAGCCCCGGCCCGAGGCGCCGCTTAGAGGGTGTCTCCTCACCGATACCTCCGGGCAGCTGGGAAACATCACCTCCCCTCTGCCTCGGGGAGAGTTTTGTAGTGCGATAGCCCTCGGAGAGGATCCAGCCTCTCTGTGCTCTCAGCCCTCTGTGCCGCTTTGCGTTGGGCTGTGGCGCTGCCTCAGGCGCCAGGTCACTCTCTCTGCTTGTGGTTATACCTATATATATGTGTGGATTTATATATACATTAGCCCTTAAAAGTGGAGAAAAGATGCTGCTGAGCTCTTGCAGGCAGGGGAGGGTTAACTGGCCGTCCTGATGTGCGAGGGATAATTGTTTCCCTTATCTGCTGGCAGAATTCCCGGGTGTTCCCCCCACCCCCTACTTAATCAGCTAACCAGCAGGGCGCTAATAAAAGCAATAGCTGTTGCTAAAGCATTTTTTTCTGCCGTGGAAGAAAACAAGTTCATGATTTTGGTTTTATCGGAGCCCAGCATCCCTTAAGGGAGTGGGGTAGGTTTAAAGTGGCTATTAAAATTATAGCTGGGAAATGAAATTTGATTAAAAAAAGAAGCAGCCCCATTGCTTTGCAAAAGCATTTTGGTAAAATAGTGCTGTTTCAGGTCGTTATTTGGGTTTTATTGAAGAGAGCCGCTTAAAATGTTAGAGATATGAAATGGGAAACTGTCTAACCTTTTGTTACTTGAGATTTGAACAGCTAATACAGGCCCCTACAAGGTAAAAGATTTGCTTGTCCCTTTGGTGAACGCTTATTATTTCTGTTGCACAGATGGCTCTCACACAGTAGTACGATGTTATTTTTATGACTTTTATAGTTTTTTCTCTTTCTTTTTTTAAGTCCACACTGTGCCACTTGGCAACCTAAGGAACGCTGATTTTTTTTCCTGTTTTCAAGGCCATCCAGCAAACAGCTCCTTGGTGATGCATATGAGGTGTCATTAGGTAACAATTTAGAAAATGTCTGGTTTTAAGATTCATTTCTGCAGAGATATGTGAAGGCATAAATATATATATAT
>NW_008673297.1:0-11946 GCF_000695815.1 Acanthisitta chloris
CCCCCAACGAGCGTGTCGGGCTCTAGGGAGTTCAGGGTTGCCTGTTGGCAGCTGTTTTCTAAAGGATTCAACCCGACGACAGCAGTGCTGTCGGGATAGAAACGCTTTCTTAAATTAAAATCATCATGATGATGATGATTGGATGGACCCCCAGCATCTCCCCGACTCCTGGGAGCCCTAGAGAAGTTGGCTGTTTTCAAGCCCTGCTGTAGAAGATTAACGTTCAGGTTAAAGACAGTCACAATCTGCCATCATCTCTTAGGTTCGTTAAGCTGGTCAGCTCTAAAACTGTGAATTACCGGTTGTAAACCATTAGGAACCACAACTACGGGAGCCAGATGCTCCCGCCGAACTTCCCCGTGGTGGCTCCTTGTAAATTGCCAAACTTGAATGAATTAAGCTGCAACTTTCTGCCTTAGCAGCCTGTGCTGGGTGTTTTCCAAACACTCCAGGTCCTTTGGCTCTTCCAAGGATGAAAGCAGAGTAGAAGAGCATCATTTTGATCATTCTTGGGCTCGCTGTGTTTGTTTTTTTTTGGACTGTAACTTTGGAAGTAGCGTCTTGAAATTTGGCATGAAGCAGCCTTTTATGGTCTTTTAGATAAACTCCCCCCAGTTAGTCATGTTACTGGGCTCTGAAGAAGAGCAGCTCACACACACATGCCTGATGCTGAAATCTCTCAAGATGCTGTTCTTGGGGTACCTGATGCTCCAGGTCCTCAGAGCCCACTCAGCAGCCTCCCATTAACAGAAGCATTAGCCCCTGGTTAAAAAGCCTTTCCTGGGATTAGGAGAGCAGTGGGATGTGTGAGCACAGCTCCTGTCAGTCCCCAACAGTCCCAAGGACCTCAGCAGGCACTGGCCCAGCTCTTCCAGCTCCCAGTGACATTCCTCACCTATGCATCCCACCTCATCCACGTGTATGGGCAGTGTTAAGGGATATTGTGAAGGTCACTGTGTTGCCTGGCCAAAACATCAGAAATGTCCAAAGTGAGGCATTCCATACCAATTAATGGAGATTTTTCTTGTGCACACAGATTCTAATGCAGTTCTTCATTACACTGTCACACTCTGATTTCCCTATGACACCTGCATGTCATTGGACCTGCTCTGTAAGTCAAAAAGGAAACAAAGCTGGCCAGGTTGTCTTCTCATCTGCAGAACCAAAAACTGCCCAAGGAGCAATGCAAGGGGCTGGGAGACACAAACAGGCTGTGACAACTGGATAAAACTCTCCCAAAGAAGCAGATTCTCCCCGTGCCCTTGCCACAGGCTGTGTAACACTAACAAAGTCATTAACCCAAACCTTTGGCTGCTGCATTGCCCACATTGTGGGTGTGTGGCTGGAAACCTTTAGCCTGAATTGCTGACATCCATCTTCGTGCAGCTGGAAGCAGTGGGTGCTGTGCTTGCATGTGTGAAGTGCTGTATCATGTTAAACGCTCTGGAAAAGCAGACATTAAGCTTTTCTGATGGAGTACCCTGAATTAGTCAAAACTGACCTTAATCCATCCATGTGTCACCCTGACCCATCTTCAAAAGAGGTGTTTGGGGAGGATTCATGAAGGTGCTGAAGCACTAAGGCAGTGAGTGTAGTGGAAAGTGCTATAGAAAAAGCCATGAGGAAATGAATAATTCTGTCTTTTGAGGAACCTGCAGGTCCCTGCTCTGGTCCTGTACAGCACACTACAGCCCTCCCACCCTTTGGGCAGTTTCTCCAGGATTTGTGGACATCTCTAAAGAAGGTCACAGCATGGGCATGGCAGGTACACAGCATGCCTAGATACAACCTCAATGCATTTTTACCATCCAGAACATCAGCACCTTGTCCTGCTTTGAAAACTGCACAGGGAAATATTTGAGCTGTATTTTCCATCACTATGAAATCCAAAAAGTGGTCAGACATGTGAATAATGTGCTGAATAATGTCCTCTGCCTAGGCTCATGTGCCAAACAATAGGCATCACTGAGCCCCTTGCTGACCATCTCACTGCACACACAGCAGTGCAGAAGGAAGAGTATCTGAACATGCAATTAAAGTCTTGTTCTACTTCAGCAAAGGGGTTAGATGAAGTTGCATTGACAACAAGACTTTGGACATTTCTGCATTTTGAGTACTTTCCATACTAGATGGTTGGCTACCATATATGCACATTTAAACTTGGGTACAAAACCATAAATGTGACACAGCCACAGAGATAGCACCTGATAGATGGTTCTCCAGAAAGGTCATGTATATGATCTGTATGACACTCAGTTTACATAGTATGACATTTTTGTAACACTTCTGAAGAGCTCTGACAGGGTGTTGTCAGTTGGCATTTGCTAAGAGAAGAAATAAATCTAATAATAAAAACCAAAAAAAAAAAAAAAAAAAAAAAAAGCATTTTGGACGAAACAATACTGCACAAATCCTCTAAAAGGACAGAATTGTCTGCACAACAAAGGCTCGGCTGATTGATGCTAAAATAAGCAGTTATGCAACAAGTAAGAAATACGATCTCCAGGGAAGAAACCAGCAACATTTCCCTTTCATCTTCATTCACTAGGGCTGATTTTTGCAAACCTGAAAGGGAAAATATAGGCAGCCTTTCGATGATGAGCACACAAGTAGAATTAACAAATGTTTTGAAGTGGAGGATGGAGTTTTGTATGAGTTTTGCAGCTTAAATCCTGTCACTAACCAGGAGTCCCCCAAAATGCTGCAGACCTATTGCCTCGTGGCTGCTAACCCTGTGCTGGAATGATTTTGTGTGAATACACTGATTTTAGGGGGGAATTAGCTCACCCTAGAGCTACAACTACAAAAGTGGTAAAGCAACTTCAGGACAACGAGCGTATAAAATAGTTTATCTCTTGACGGTTTAATAAAACTTCTCGGTAAGAGTTGAGTGAAAATCTTGGTGCAGGCAAGTGAGAAGAGAGGAAAATTGCCTTATTGGCATCAAATTTGATTGCTGTAGTACATGACACACAGATGGAACAGGTTCATGGGAGTGAAAATAGTCCCCAAAAGTAGCAAAAATCCAATGTCATTTTGGAGACCTCTAGAAAGAATCTATTTACTGATACTAGGAGGGACCACAAGGGATGCTCAGCTCCCCCAGCCTGTTCCTGCTGCAGCACCCACCCAGCTCTGACCTCCATAGAGAGCTCATAGACACCCTCAGAAGCACCACACAACTGGAAAGCAGCACAGGAGATGTGTAGTTGCTAATTCACTACCTTAGAAACTCTCTTCTGAGGCCTCTAGTAGCCACAAGTCATCAAAATAGCCTCATGGCTACTTTAATTCCTATCAAGGACCAGAGCAGAGCACAACCACTCCAGGAGGGGAACACAAGGATGATGAAAATCTTGCTGCATCCATATCCCAGCTGGGGTCATCCAATATCCCAGTTATAAGCAGGATATTTAGTTTTTATTAAAATACGTGTTAATTTGGAGAGCAGTAAGCAGATGCAGCAGGAGGAAAGAGAACAAGCTCTGTTCTAAATTACAATCATAATCATTCCCATCTTCAAGAATGAGCTACAACAGTCAGATCAAGGGAGAGATGGCTGCTATGGTCATTATATAAACTAATCCCTTTTCTTTCTCATTCATTCTGCGTAATTCTTTTCCTCTCTGAAGCTAAGGAAAAACACTATACTTACAGGAGAAGAAATTTGATTTGGCAGATCAGTGGATAGTGAGATTTTGTTTGCAGTCTCAATTACCTTCAGTAGCTGGAAATTTGGTATCAAAATAAGCTGTAAATAAAAAAAAAAAAATAGTAGATATAGCATTACAAATGTCCATCCCTTGACAGATAGCTCAGAAATTCTCTATGTTCCAGCAACAGCTGCTTTAATATCTTTCAAAGAAATGGCAGCCTCGCTCTGTCTGAAGGGATTACCTTTAAGGAATGCATCCATAAGTGGCTTTGTGCAAAGATGCTCACGTTCTTGTGGGGTTTGTGCATTGCATTTTTGCTGCCAAATTTCAAGATCGCTTCTTGTTGTTGTTGGTTTCGGGGTTTTTTTTCAGTAAGTTTATTTCTATTGCCAAGCATATCGATTTTGTTGTTGTTGGTTTCCTTTTTTTTTTTTTCACTAAGTTTATTTCTATTGCCAAGCATATCTAATACATCCCACATTCCATGCAGTCCCCAGACTGGAATCACTGGGGCTTTCAAAGGGACCTTGAGGGTAGATATGGGAAAATAGGGACCAGCAGTAGTCAGCTGAGCAGCTTCAGTGCTCTTCTTGTGACAGGAGATTTGTTGTTGTTGGTTTCCTTTTTTTTTTTTTCACTAAGTTTATTTCTATTGCCAAGCATATCTAATACATCCCACATTCCATGCAGTCCCCAGACTGGAATCACTGGGGCTTTCAAAGGGACCTTGAGGGTAGATATGGGAAAATAGGGACCAGCAGTAGTCAGCTGAGCAGCTTCAGTGCTCTTCTTGTGACAGGAGACTTGCTGTAGTGCCTCCTGCTTTGGAGGGATCCTTGGGCATCACAGCAGACTTCCCTGCAACACCCATCCCCACTTTTCCACCTTTTTGTTGGCATTTCACACCTTCTGCATTCAATTTGGTGAGTCTGGCGTCTCCTCAGGCCACATGGGGTTTCATATGAAGACTCTTGACTGCTACAGGCAAACTCTGTAGTGATGGACAAGGAAAAGAGAAGTAGATTTAGAATAGTTCAGTTGGAAGGGACCTACATAGAGCATCTAGTTCAGCTCCCTCAGTACCTCAGCTATCCCAAAGGCAGGACAAGCCATTGCAAACTCTTGTCCCACCCATTCCCATCCCAGCAAGATCCAGCAAGATGTAAAACCTGTTGTCTTTTACTCCTCTGGGCGGGCAAACAGAACTTTCCTCCTCCCACAGGTGTCCTGGCGTGGGAGGAAGGTTAACAGTCTGTGCCAGTGGTGTCCTCCTACCTGCAGATCCCACCCCAGAACACGCAATTACTCTCCCAATTAAAAAGAAAAAGAGACATTAATGATCCCAGACACAATTCAATGCACCATTTGAGTGAATGGTACATATGCTAAACAATACATGCATCAGGACTGCATTAATCCACATTTTATATGGATTCCCTCTAGACATTCAGTTTATAACCGAGTTGGCTATTTCCCTGTATTTCTCTGGAGTTGGAGGGTGTGAAAAAGACATTTCCATTTCATTGACTAAGTTCCCAAGGGGAGAGTTTATGAAAGTGCAAGTGCATAATTTACTGCCTGACAGGATAAAGATGATATCTGGTTTTCAAAAAAATAGTGTACCCTGAAAAACAAAATTGCTAGAACAGACATTTGTTTTCCATAAGTACCATATTTTAGAAGCATTTAATTTAGCTTAGAAGCACCGTTAAAAATATATGCATTGTAAATTGCAGCTGTATAACACGATATTTATCAGATAATGTCACTGAATAGTCTCCTGTTGCAATATAAATGCCAAGGCATTTATAGAAATAAATGTTGAAGTAGCAAGCTTTCTTTGCAAAGTGGAAAACCATTATCTCATCCAAAAGTCATAAATAAAATTATGAGGGTTTGCTTACAGGGTTGGTTTTAACCATAGGGGGCTGACATGGACTCTCCATGGGCTGAGCAGTGTTCCCAAGCAGCAAACTCAGCCTGGATGCAGAGAGAGAGGCACATGGGATGGGCAAGGATGGCTCAGAAAGACCTAAGAGTAGCCAGAGGGACAAGTCAGCTGCTGATGCATTTGAGGAAAAGAGATAAAGGTGGAAATTTAGGGATTTCTTGAGATACCCATCTTAACACAGTATCAACAATGAGATTCCTGCAGCCCTCTCCTGGCTTCATGAGTTTATCTTTCTGTGGTTCTGCTCTTTCAGCCACTTCTTGGGTGATTCATGTGGTGTGTTGTTTGCTTCTTCCTCCCTCTGTTTTCTCTCTCTGCATTTTTCTTTGGACAAACCAAGTCCACTGATCACACTCACATCAAATTCCTGGTTATCTGCCTTTCCACGCTCACTTCTCTCTCTCAGGCTTTGCTCTGCCCCATACCATCACAGTCAGAGCTGAGGCTGGATGTGCTGAGCTGAGCCAAATCCCTTGTTCTTCTCCCCAAGCTTCCTCCATCAGCCTCCCAGTCAGAGAAGCAATGTGTGCCTGGCATGGATCAACTGGTATGTTGTCAAAAGCATTTTCTATGATGAATGATACGTTGAACACTGGAAATATATGTCTAAAATAACTTCCATACAAGAAGTGGCTGGCTGGCTGGCCAGCTGATTCCCTGGCTCGACAGCCATGGAGGAGAAGCAGAACACACCAGCAAGGCAGGTTTCTGGGCCACAGTCAGAAGAAAATGCTTCAGTCCTGGCAGGTCATTACTGGGAGGACCCCACACTGAGCACTGCCCTCCTGCCAGCACTGAGGACCTTGAGCCTGTGCAGCATATTAGTCAAATATCACAGCAACAAGAGAATGGAGACTTGTTAAATCATCAAGTCTGTAGTCTCCTGGGATAGGATTACAGCCCTTCCAGCAGAGGATGTACCAGCTACTGATTTGAATTTACCTTTGCCCTTTGCAACTGGCCACTCTTAAGGAGCCCTGCCAAGCTGCTGAGCAGCCCCAGGTCTCTCTGAGAGGTTCTCTGGTGAGCTCCAAGGATGACAGGCAGCAACAATTCCTGCATGCCAGGACTTTAACACATTGTATATGCAATGCATCCCCCCCCTTTATAGTGGTTATAATCTTCAAATCAATCGTACCTGGCAGAGGAAGTTTAACATTAATGACTTTCTTATTATGGATGGAAAAACCTTTCAGAGCTAATGAGCAGAAACAAGATCGCTTAGCTCCTACCTGAGGAGGTGACTCTGCGGTCATGACCAACACTTGGAGCTGTGTGAGGCTTTAGCACAGCCAGAAGAGTTGGTCTGGCAGGTTACACTGCCTCTGCCTTTGGAGCTGAGTTCAGGAAAGGTTTTAAGGATCTCAGCTCCTTAAAATGAAGATATTAGGAAAAGATTCTTCACTCAGAGAGTGGTTGAGCACTGGAACAGCTCCCCAGGGAAGTTGTCACAGCACTAAGCCTGACATTGTTCAAGAAACATTTGGACAATGCTCTCAGGCACAGGGTGTGATTTCTGGGTTTGACCTGTGCAGGGCCAGGAGTTGGACTTGATGATCTGTGTGGGTCCCTTCCAGCTCAGGACATTCTATGGTTCTCTGATGCAAACAGCAGGGAGGAGACAGCCACCCATCACACAGCCCTCGATCCAGATGCATCACCCTTCCCTGCAGCAGGAGCTGGGGCTGTGGTTCCAGGGGAAGCCAGGGACAGCTGCTGGGGTGTGAAAGGGGGGTTCAGTTTAATTTTATCTTGACAGCCAGGAGAAGACAGAACCCCACCGGTTACACGTCGAATTCCAAGCTGGTCCCACAGGGCAGGGAGAGTGGGTGAGCCAGGGTGGGTGAGCATCCTGGCCCAAGCGTGCCCTGGGGTGGTGGCATCTGCCCTGGCATACCTCAGGGAGCAGCAGCCGCAAGCCTGGCTGCTGGAGGAAAAATAAACAACTCCAGTGAGTCACAAAGGCAAGCGGCATATGACAGGGACAGGTACTTATGCAAATAAACTGTTAACACCCAGCCAGACAGAGCTGATAAGCCTCCTAGGCCAGCTGGAGGCTTCCTCATCCTGCTTGGGGGAGGAGGAGGAGGAAGACAGCTTTAGGATAACAATAGAAAACCGAAAAGCAAGAGCAAGGCAGCTCTGGGAAGGTTCCACGGGCTGCCTGGTTTGGGTACCAATCTGCTGCACCTTGCCATGCCAGTGTCCTTGTGTTGCTCTGCTTCCAAAAGCTTCCTCCCATGCCAGTGCAGATTAGTGTGCCGTGGTGCCCATCACTGATACCTTCTGGGTGTGGTGGGTGCCTGCCAGGACACATTTCCCCACGAGCCCATGGCAGCAAGGGACAAGCAGCAAGGTACACCAGCACACAGCAAAGTTTGAGATTTATGAGCCTGGAGCACAGGGAGTGCAGAGGGAGCTGCATTTCCCCCTTTTGGAATGTCCCCATAAACCTCTCCATGCTGTCTTCTGACCAACTCCCCCAGAATCATGAATGAGAGGCAAATGATCCTTCTGCAATGCTGCTGGGGATCCCCCAGGAAGCTTCCTATCTGGCCTGGCTGGGCTGCTGATAATCAGATAGAGGGGGTTTAAAATAATCAAGCCTAAGCAGCTGAAATCCAAACTGGAATAGGTAATGGGGTCAGAAAACAAGCATTGCAGCCAGGGCACAGCTGGGGGGTCTGCAGGGCACCACACACACCCTTGGGGTGGGCTGAGCTGGAAGTTGTGGTGCTTCTTCAGGATGCTGCTCAAAAAACAGTGTCTCCCGAGCCGTGTGCTTTCCTAGTCCTGGGAAACCTTGGCAAAAGACCCCACGTGTTTCACAGGGAGCCCTGAGAGCCAGGTAGCTCCCTCCCCCCATTGCAGCCATCACCACAAGCCTGAGTCCTAGAAGAAAGGGTTTTGCTGCCCCAGAGCTCCATTAGTCTCCAGTCCCAGCACTGCCAGCAGATGAGATGATGCAGGACCTCCCTGCTCCTGTAGCATCACCACCTACTTCTGGTCCACTGGTCCCAGTCCTACACTGGTTCTGCCAATGCCCCCACCTGCCTTACCCATGGGCAGGGAAGAAGGGACAGAAGCACCAAGGAAAGGGGGAATGAATAAGTTTAGGGGATTTGTTTTGCCCGCTGCTCACATTTCCAGCTCATATTAATGACGTAATGCTCCGATGGTGAGAAGACAAAGTTTGCCCTTCCTGTGGTATTCCCTGAGGAAAAGCATATTACTGCAATGTAAAACTGAAAATTGAAACAGGCTGGTGCTTCACCAGAGAAAATGCCTCTCCCTTTTCCCTATTCAGTGAGGCAGGGATGAATGTTGTGAGGTTTGAAAGAAAAACTGAAAAAGCCTTTAATTAATCCCTGGAGGCTAAACCCTGCCAGATATGGACAGGATTTCTCCTCTGCCTCCTTTTCAGAGCAAGAACATGAAGCTGCCTTCCTGCTGCAGCTCTTTCCGGGGGATTCTCATGTCCCCAGAGGACGATGCAAAGCATTTTCCAATGCTTTTTTGCAGAGAGGATAGCTGCCAAAGAAGCCTCACTGCTGTCCCGGGACAGAGAGGAGACCAGGAGCCCCAGAACAGACTTTTGGAAGCTCTTACCTGCTGACAGGAAACTTTCCAAGTTCAAGGTCAAATCTGTTTGTCTTCCCTCCTGACAGACGTAAACTGTTATGCAATATTCAGGAAGTCACTTTTATCAGACTCGATTCAATTTCTAAGATTAAGAGCATGGAAAAACAAATACTAGTGCTGGATGGAAAGTGCTGGCACTAACCAGGCCAACACTGTTTGGACAAGGATTGTTAATAGGGTATCTCTTATTTCCACATGTCAGTAGGGGCAGGATACAAAATGTGCTGCTTTTTATGGGGGGCTGGGGAGGAGAATTAACCCTTGCTTAGAGAGAGCAGACTCTAGCAAGGTTTTGGGCAACTTCTGTTGTTGGTACTGCAGCATCCAGGAGCATCCTGGGATGAAAAGCCAGGGCTCAACCCCTAGCAGAAGGCAGAGGACTGAACTGCTAGCAGGACCTGTGCTGGGCACTTTTGTGCCTTAGTGCCTGGCAGGAGTGTGGCTGCAAGACAGGTAAAGGCTTTGCTCTCTGAAAATCTGACTCACAAAGGGATGGGTAAATATACAGCATATGCAATTTTCACAGGGATCAACAGTTGGTACAGCACAACAACCTCATTCAGAAAATGCCCTGGGAAAATGCCCTGCAGAAAAGAAATCTTAACTTTCAGAGAGAAAACTATACCAAGCAAGACCCAGGCTGGTCCTATGTCTGATCTACACATCCTGAAGTCTTTAAAGAAAAGCACCAGGAACTGCAGTGGAGGAGGATCAATCTTTCAACCCACTGAGGTCCATGCCAGAAATCACACCATACTGCCTTCTTGGCATTTTTTCCAACCAAGGTCCTTACAAAGTTTCAATAATCACTACTATTGAGACTAGTTCAGTGCTTTCTGTTGATACAGGGAAAAAATTGGAAATTTAGCTCCCATCAGTGTGAACTCCTTTAATTCAGTACCATGTATATAGATATTACACACAGAGAAAGCTAAAATGTAGAAATAAGGAGCTCTGGAGTCTGATAAAAGCTAAGGGAAAACCTGAGGTTTGAAAGAAAACCATTAGCAATAGCAGATTTGCAAGTTCAGCTGTGGGAAGGACCACAAAATCCAAGCACATGCTATATATCTTCTTTTTATTGACTGCTTTGTGGGGAACTGCATTTCTTGTTGGAGTTGGGAGCTACAGCCTGCACTCTGTGTTGATTTTGATTATAGAGTGGAGGTAATTAAAACTCTGGAGCATTAAGTTACCATTTTAACCAAATGCCTGCGTTTTATCTTGATGGGAAATTGAGAGCGAGACTGAGATTTTTCACAGTAAATAAAAACTGTTGGCTGTTCACAGATAATCCGTTTCCTCAGCTTATGTATGAGAAAATCCTCCCTCACCGTTTCTTCTGCCCTTTTGCAAAGGCACACAATCCTTGAGGAAGCTCAGCAGCAGCACTGCCAGCTTCTGCACACTGCTCAGCTTGTAAAATAATAATTATAACCATGATGTGCCTCCTTAATGACACTTTTCATCCAGAGAACAGTGTCCTTATCTCCATATAAGCAAACAGAAACACGCAAAATTTTGCTCCAGTGGTATAAGTGGCCAAGGTCAAAGTCAGGAGTAACCCAGCACTCAGGTTCAGTCTAGCAGCAATATCTCCTGCCTGGCTCTGAGGTAACACTCTTATCTACAAACAGATAGGCAAGGTGCAAATCTAGTCAATTCTTACACTCAGGTCTGTCTCACTGCACACCTGTAGCTTAGGAATTGGGCCAACACAGCCATTTGGGGTTATTTTCACCCTGAGCCTGCTTGAACAAGCAACTTCAACAGGGGAATCCCTTAAATACACGATTTGATGGCAATGAACAGCAACACTGCTGGGCTAGGACTGGGATGCTCAGCAGAAGGCTGCAGAGTGTGCTGGCTGCGTTCAGTGCAGGCATTAAGTGCTCTGGGAGATGGTTCTGGTGATAATAAACAGTTGTTTGTGCAGAGGATCGAGCTCAGCCCTTTCAAAGCAGAGCCCTTGCCACAGAGGCTTTCATCCTCTGCTTTCAGAGCAAAGTGCATCCTCTCCCTGCCCAGAGCAGCAGCAGGTTTACCACAAAATACTTGCAGGATTTGCTGTCTGCAGAGACAGGTATTACTCAGCCCATTGCTCCTCATGCAAATGTGCTGCTGTCGCTGGGATGGCAGAGGGAGGAGCTGGCAGTGCTGGGGATGCCCATGTGTGTGCCACCTGGGACCAGGCACAGCCACAGGGCTCCTTTGGGTTCCTGTTTCTCAGCAGATACTCCTCCTGCAGACCTGAGGGGTCGTTTGCCAGAGCATCAGGAGCTGCATCTTTCAGAGGGACCAGAGGCTGGGGCTGCATCGTTTCACCTTCATCATCACTCGCCCTCCACATTCTGTTCAGAGGAAACACTTGGCTGGCACAGCCCATGGGAACAGGCACACAGAGACCTCTGCAGAGCTTCTGCTGCACAGCTGCCTCGGAGAGAGCTCTCAGGAGGAGATACCTCAAGCACCAAGATCTGCTCCCTCCTTAGCAAGGCCACAGGAGTCCAGGTGTGACCTCCTGGAGATCCTCCCCAGCAGAGTGACACTAGCAGCATCCCACCCCATCTGCTGGGATGTTGAGAATCTTGGGATCTCCTCATGGAAACCCAGCAAACTCCAAGCTAAAGGTGTGATAAAGGTTTCTCCAGATAGAAAAACCAATTGCTGCTGATGGTGTCCTGGGTTGCAGTGGGG
>NW_008673297.1:12424-15016 GCF_000695815.1 Acanthisitta chloris
ATTAAATTGTACTTCTGACTCAGAGTCTCTCACCAGTTTGCTTTTCAAACCAGCACTTGTGGTTGAGAACTCAAGTAAGGCAGCTTCGAGTTTGAAGAGCATCACAAAAGTTTTCACTTGTCTTGGAGGAATCACTGTTTGCTTTTGGAAGAGTACAAATTATTCTATTACTCCTAGTTCATAAAGATAATGAAAGCTAGAGGAAGTATTGCTACTGATGCTGCTGGATCCAGGATTTCATACCTTCTTCCCATCATACCATACTGGGATATGATAAATCCCCCAACCCATATCCAACTGTTCTACATCCTGGTTTTATAATCCAACATCAACAAACAAACCAAACTAACAAACAAAAAAATCAATAGAAAAAGAATTTTTTTCCAACCAAGCAAACTAAGGAAGGAAAACCAAATCTGCTTAACATTTTAAAATACAAATCTTTAGAACAGGAGAAGGAAAAAGCTGATTATCCTCTGTGTTTGACAGGACAAACATAAAAGTATCTTCTTTTAAAGACTCTTCTAAGCATTATTCTGCAATGTGACATTAAGGGAAATGTTACTTGATTGCATCTTTGCCCAGGAATGGGTAAACTACTTTGGTGGTTTGGAAAAATATAAGTAAGAATCAATTTTTCAATTATTTTTCTTTTTTTCCACAGACCACTGCTGTTTTTCATTTGAGTGATGGCCAGAGCTGGGAAGGATAAGCCACCACAAGACAAAATTTTCTCAGAGTGTGTTTGTGCTGTGAACTTGTGGAAGCAGCAGAAGGAACCCTGTTGGTGTGAAGGTGGTGGCTGGTGAGGAAGAACCAGGTGACTGTGTAGCCAGGGTACACCTGCAGTCACTGATGTGTTGTGATACTGGGTAAGTCACCAGGATCAGTAATGATATAAAAAAATATATTAATCCAAAAATAAATTGGGAAAATACTCAAATCCCTCAAAAATGTCTGAGCTCTATGGAGCAGCTCAGACATTGCTTTCCACCCCTCCCAGTAAGCCAGGAATAGGTAGTTTGCTATCATCCTCATGTTTCTCCCCCAGGTGATACCAGGCCAAGTTTCTTTGGATTAATGTCTCAAAGTTACTCTTTTTATCACCTCTAAACCTTTATTTTTTAAAATCATCTCCTCCAAGCCTCCCTTGCATTACATCAGCTATTACAATCTCCAGTTTGGCAGTTACCCTCAGGACCACATCAATTCATTCCACAACCATACCAGTCCTTCATTTACATAATTTACGAGCCTCTTGCCTTCTCCTCTTTATTCCTATTACCTTTCCACATCTCCTCTTACCTGGCTGAGCCAATAACCTCCCAACCACATGGGCAGCCCATAACCTTTGCCCCAGCAGCCTCTGTGATCCATCTCTCAGCTGCTTCCCGAAGCACAGTTTTCTTTTAAGCCTGGGAAAACCTTCCTCGATAAAATCTGAACAGCCACTCCTTTCTCCTCCTTCAAAACTATTCTTACAACTCACTTCTGCCAAAAAAACAACCCAACTCAGCCTTGGCTGTGGCTGGGCAAGAGATGAACCAGGATTTTCTTCCCTCCTCTCCTTGCTCCCTATTTCTGCTCTCAGCTAAGCATTAGCCCAAACAAATTACACTACCAAAGAAAGGTTCTTGCCTTATATTGGCATATTTCTCTGTGTGTGTCCTATATCCCCATGGTTATTAGTGCCTGCAGAACATAAGAACCTCAGGGCAGGGATTGCCTTTTTTCCCCACTGCTTTCCCTGTGCATGCTCCCAAAACATAAACACATACTGATAACAGCACATTTCCTAGAGGAGAGGGACATCAGAGTTGGGAACAACCAGTGTCCTGCAATTGTCACTGGCATAGAATGGAGGGGAAAGGGAGATGAGACTAATTGGACGAAGGCCTGGAGTGACAGGACAAGGGGGAATAGCTTCAAACTGACAGAGAACAGAGTTAGATTGGATGTTAGGAAGAAATTCTTCCCTGTGAGGGTGCTGAGGCACTGGCACAGGTTGCCCAGAGAAGCTGTGGCTGCTCCATCCCTGGGAGTGTTCAAGATCAAGCTGATTGGGGCTTGGAGCAACCTGGGCTGGTGGAAGATGTCCCTGCCCATGGCAGTGTCTTAGAACTGGATGAGCTTTGAGATCTCTTCCAACCCAAACCATTCTATCATGATTCATTGATGATTAATTAATCAATATTACAGTTAAAACATCCTTTAGATAGTAACACACTCAAATTAGAAGAAATAACCCGAGAGGAACGACACAGAAATTTCTCACAAATCTTTTCAGTGGCTCCAGCACATGATGCATCTGAAAAAAATGCAGCAGAGGTGTGAGGCCACAGAGTTACTGTGCCAAGATGAGTCTGTACTGGCCAAGTATCACAAATAGTTAATATAAATTGAATTTTTTCATAAGTGCAAACTATGTTGTTTTTATGATTTTTTGTAGATTCTGCATCAAGAGTGAAATTCAAAAGCAGCATTGAAACTGGTGCTATCCATTGTGAAGCAAGTGACCACCAGCATAGCCAGAAGCTCCAGTATTTCCATAGTTCAGCCCATCACAAAGCTTTCAGACTGTTGGAAACATCC
>NW_008673297.1:15055-53887 GCF_000695815.1 Acanthisitta chloris
CTCCAGTGTTTTCAGCCTTCACTTCTAAACCAAACCCATATTACAACAGCTAAAATGTCAGAGCTAATTAAGAAGAGGAAGCCATGCATAAACCAGCCAAGATGTGCATCTGCCACCAAGCAGAAACCCCATTCCTCCAGCCCACACCAGGCCCTGGCGTGCACACCACGTCCTCCCAGCAGCAGATAGCTGGCTGGCAATTTGGTCAACCCTGAATGATGTGCTGGAGTGCTGACTTCCCTTGTGGTTGCAAAAAAAGGGGAAAAAAAAAAAAGGGGGAAGCTATAAAAACATGATTTTTAATGATGCCCAGGGGTATATTTAAGGAATAGCTAGCCAAATTCCACCCAGCCTGCTGGAGCACCATCAGGCTCTGGTGGGGGTGCACAGCAGATAAGAGAGCAGAGTGTTTGAGCAATTAGTTTTAACCATCATTATATAATATTGATGTCATATTGACTACACATATATATATTCTGGCCCATGGACTGAAATTACATTGATTTATTAAGTTGATAGCAGGCAGCAGTGCCAAGCTACCAGGTCATTGATCAGCTGCCTGGGCTGAACTTCAGTGTGTAATTTCCAGTGCAATGTGACTGATCAGCAATACCATAATTGGTTGCAAATGTCCTTCCTTCTATTTGTTTTGTTAAGTGGCTTTTTCATTAACACAGCAGAGCCAAGGAAATAAATATGACTTTGGTTTATTGGACTGAAGGCAGAGAACAGTTGAGAACTGGATGCAGGCTGGGGCAGGACTGTGAGATTGTCAAGCCAGAACTCTCTTTCTTATGAATTCTCCCTTTTGCCCTGGTTGCTTCAGAAGAGTTGGCCTTTGGCTAGAAGGGACTTGGCCAACACTATGCCAGGTAAAACACAAATTTATTGAATTTATGCCCCCAAATGCCCCAAGTCAATAGGTTTATTATTAGGCCAAGCCATGTTGTCTCTGCTTAAAATATGGCCCTCAGATGTCCCTGCTAAGAGAGGAAACCAAGTCAAGTCCCTGAGAACAGGCTCTTTGCTCCATAGGGCAGCACCCAGATATCATAATAAGCTGCAAAACTCAGAACTGGGCACTGAGATTTGAAGGGAGGTGGCACTTCCCTCCTTCAGCACCAAGCCCTGGTGGTTGGTCCTATCTTCAAAGCCTCATCCCAGCTCAGACCTGAACTTCTACGGGATCACATGGAATGAGCCTTGCTCTTAGAGCCTCATCCCAGCTCAGACCTGCTGTGCAGCACAGCCCTGAACTTCTACAGGATCACATGGAATGAGCCTTGCTCTTTGGAAGAGCAAAAAGTGCCAGATATCTGGGGCTAAGTGAGTTGCAAAGTTCCTGAAAATAATGGCTCAAGCATTGTATCTGGGAGCAAGTGTAATTATCTGAACAGGAGCAAGGCAGAAATGCTACCCCATGAAATAGCCTTGTACACCACCAGATTATGACCTGTCCTTGCAGATTTCCAACAGATATATTATATATGCTATTGTTTCCTGGGTGTATGACTGCTCAGTGCATGCTTTCCAGTGCTCCTTCCATCTCTTCTTTTACAGTATTCTATCAGTGTCAGCCCCTTTCTGGCTATATTCTAAACATCCATAACTGTGTAGGATCAGAGGATGAGTAGTGGTTATCTGGTGACTTCACAGCAATGAAACATTATTACAGACCTTTCACATGAGTCACCACAATGCATTAGAGGAGCAAAGGCAATAAAATGAATAATGTCAAAAAGAGGAAAGGTATTGAGTTAGGAGAAAAGAACTAATCCATTCTTTTCCACTATTTTCAGCAGTTTAGGACTTTATACCTCTGATACTTTTCATCCACCAGATTCTGCCAAATAGAGCCATTGTTTTGCTCCTGTTAGCTCCCTGAAAATATCTGGCAATGGCTTACTCCAGTGTGAATAAAACTAAAGACTAAGCTCCTTAACCAATGTGTGTTCTTTGAACTATCCCATTTAAGTCTCCAGGATAGCAGCATGTTGCACACAGGCACATTTCATTAGCTGGTTCTGAAACATGTCCACAAAAGAAATCAGGATGGAAGTGTTTGATACCTATTTTTTTTAAGGTTTAATTCTCTTGCAGGCTTCAGGGGGCTCTGGACTGCTGCTCCCAGACCTGCAGGGCTGCTGGAGCACCAGCACTGGGGATAGTGCAGGTTGACTGAAGAGGTGGTGGACAAGGCATCACTCCCTACCCATTCAGGGCATACAGGGCCAAGGTCTGTAATTTTGTCTACGTTTTATAAAGAGCTCAGCATAGTCCTTACTCAGCAAATAACTAAAGGAGACAAGTTTGTAATTGGTTTGTTTAGACAGTTGTCAATTACTAGCATTTACTCCTCCCTGGTGTGTATACAACCCAGGGAAACACCCTTCTTGTAAGGGCCTGTCCTGAAACTTCTGCTCAGAGCATTTGCTGCTGTGAGTGGGGCCACAGACACCATCCCCATCGTTAGTGTGATGAAGCAGCAGGCACACTCCCCCCTGTATTTAATTTTGAAGGTGTTCTTCAGTGCACTGCTGCCTGGGCCATGCCAAGCACCCCAACCTCCCATCCCCACCTGGCTGCAGAGCAGCTCCTTCCCACACTACTGACTGCTGATGTCCCCTCAAACTGCTCCTTCCAAAGCCTGAATTCCAATTTCACAGGAGCACAACCTCCCCAAAATCCAGAGCAGTGCTCCCAGCAAAGCACAGGCTGAAACAGGAGATTGCTTTCCCAGCAAAGCACAACATAAATGTGCCCCAAACGACTGGAGGGGATGCATGAATTGAGCCTGGAGCTTTCCCACCCCTGCTCTCCATAAGGAAGGGGGTTGATTTGGTCTGCAACAGTTCCAGAAGTTGGATGACAGGAGAGGGAAATGCTCCCCAGCTCTCAATGATCTGTCAAGGGCAGTGGCTGCTTCTTGGCAGGAGCCTGTGCTGAAACACCAGCAAGCATCTCTCCCACTCCCAGCACAGCACTGCTGCCAGTGACTAAGCAGTTTCTATAAATCAAGCTGCAGCAGAGTTCAGAAGCCTAATAATAATCCGAAAACGTACAATAATAATAATATGGTGGGTTTAATGTTAAGAAGGTCACAGATAAGTGTAATAGGCATTCTGATGTTGAGACTTGTAGCTTGGTTTCGAATAATTTTAACACTCTATTTGATGTCTAGTCTTAGAGCACCAGAAACTGGAATTAAACAATGCAATTAAAACACAGCAGAGCTGTAATCTGATCTTATTTTCTACTTCTAGCCTTGCTGCTTCACCTTTTCCTCTGAGCCCTTTGTCTCTTGTGTGTTAAAAGTATTTGCCACTGCCTGTCTGGAGTTGCTGGGGTCCCAGCAGTGCTCCTGTTCCCCAGCCTGCTCTATTTAGCAGCCAAGGCCACCACAGCAGTTGGATGCTCCTGGGATGGCTGGAAACATCCTCCCCAGTACCACAACACTCTGAAATGCCTGCCTGTGCCCCTGCAGCTGGTACAGGATGAGTGCTGCTCATTCCATTTACTGTCTCATTAATACTTTGTTTATATTGGTACAACTTAATCCAGCTAATTACCATCATGAACAGCAGCACATTTGGGCCCTGGCTATAAAGGACTATTGTACTGCACTACATGTAATCCTTCTTAAAATGTCCTGTGTTCCTACCTACCAGTTTTCCAGGATTCCATCTGGGTAACACACCACCACGGAAGGCTTTGCAGACCTTTGATGTGCATGTGCTGCAGCAAACACCCCCAAAGCAGGCACAGCTTTGCACTGCTGACTCTGTTGGGGCAGGAGCAGTTTGTTACACGTATGTTCATACCAAGCAGTACCAGACACTGAGGCTGGAAGTAATAGACATTCTCAGAGCAAGGTTAATGAAAACTTTATGAACTGCAATCTTCATATAGTTTTATTGGGAGAAACCATTTTCCTGGAGTTACCAATGCAGTCTCAAGTGCAGTGTGGTTCAGGACAAGGTAAGCTCTCCTTGACAAAGCTGAAGGTTCAGCTCTGGATGTTTTGTGGGGAGAATGGGGACCAATAATAAGCATCTGCTGATCCAGCTCAGCCCAATACCATTCACTAGACCATTCATTCATAACATGGTCTAGTGGAGGGTGTCCCTGCCCCTGGCAGGGGATTGGAAACAGATGATCTTTTAGGTCCTTCTAACCCAAACCTTTCTGTGATGCTATTTTATGATTAGCCAGGGTTGTTCCCAATGGCACAAAAAAGCAGGTGCTTTGGTGATGCCCAAGCTTTGCAATGGGCTGCTGTGCAGAAGCAAAGTAAGAAAACATCCCTGGATGCATAAAACCGTCCCAGAGCAGCAGTATTTCCATCAGCTTAAGGAAGGATTTCTCTATCAACAACAGTCCTTTGCCCAGCTGTCATCCTTCACTTCCTGCACACACCATGCATCCCAAGGCTGCTCCATCGTTAGGGAATCATAGTAAAAACTTGATCCATAATGTGTCACCACCATATGACCTTGCAAAACAACATCATGCTGGTCAAGTACCCAAAAATCCCAATCCCTACATCACACCCCTGTCACATAGCCAAAGACCTGAACCTTGAACTGGTGATCCTGGGGAAGTCAGCAAGAGGATTCCACCTTAGAGTAAGAACATGCTAGTAGCAGACCAGGATAAAACCACTGAGTTTGAAAATAATACTTCATGATTCTGATGATCCTAGTGAGCACTGTGGATCCTGGGACTGTTTACATGCAGGAGGAACTATTTTTTCACACACACTCAGGTTTTGCATAGCTTGAGTTTGAATCAGCATTGTGTCCAGCAGCAGTGCAGTAACATTCAGTGCATGTCGAGTCTGGGGGGCAAGAAATAATTTTACTGGAAAATAATTCATCTGTATGCCACTTTGATGTGGTGGTTAACTATTACCATGTGTAACTTGTGGGTGAGGAAACTAAGGCACAGAAGGAGAGCACTGTGTTTGGTAGTTTGGAGATTCTACAGCCTCCTGCTGCCAGTGGGAAGAGACTCACTGCTCCATCACATGATCCCATGTGTGTCCACAAAGCTCCTGGGGAGTCCTGCACCCCATTTCTGCCCTGGGTTCACAGGAGCCTGGTCCTGGCTCCTCTGCAGCTCAGCTGCTGACTGAGCCCAAGGGGAGCTGTAAGAATCAATCAAACCCTCTACCTCCTCTTAATCCTCTCCTCTACCAGCAAGTACACCCCCAGCATCTAAGCAATTAAACCCAAGCCTAATTTTCTGAGGTCCTGGATGTCTGCATTGAGTCCAGAGACATGTGAGGATCTTCAGAGCTGCTGAAAATCAGGACGATATTCTTGAATTGGTCTTTATGTCTGCTAATGCATAATCTTCAATTAAAAGAATATCAAAGTCTGCGATACCCTACCTGAGCTCTAAACTGAGATGAAGCTGGTGTTACAGTCAAGGCATTGCAGTGGGTTATAGGAAATCCTGCAGAAATGACTTCATTTCCGTGTGCCCTATTTCCACATCTGTGAAATGGGGATAACAAGACATCATGTTGTGAGGTGCTGAGCCACGAAGAGTTATTATGGGAGCTGCAGAAGTTGCTATAAATACCTGAAGAACCAGGGCATTCGGTGTTACACTAATAGAATACAAAGTCGAGAAAAGCCTTTGCATTTCAGAGATGAAGGCTTGAGATAACTACAGGAAACTGAAAAGAAATCCTGCCAGACCTTGGTCCATGGGCACTGATGTTCCCCTGCAGTGCAAGGCATGTTGATAAGGTGGGAAGGCAGCGTTTATTCTCTACAGAGATGGGGATCTAAGAGCCTTCAAGCTGGTGACTGGGTGAACTTCACTTGTACAAGAGGAAGGTTATGGTTTCAAAAGTAAGCAGCAGGGTTTTGGAGCTCACTTTCAAGTTCAAATCAGGGGAGGTTTGGAGACCACAAACGTTTTACCACTCTTAGACTGGTCCCTTGGCTTTCTCCTCAAGTCAGGCTATGTCAAATCCCCTTCACATCACCTAAATGGTACAAAAAGGCTTTAGAACAAATCCACCCCAGGCTTCCCACAGCAGTTCTAGCCCTTTTCTAAATTAAAGAAGTGCTTGTGTCCTGCAAATCTCTGACCTCCTACTCCTTGGACTTACAGAGACTCTCTTGCCAGATCCAGCAGATGCAGACAAAACAAATGAATGAATTCTAAGGAGAGGGGAGGAGAAAGACCTGCTCCTGCACAGGTGGTGCAGCAAGGACTGTCTGGAATCACAGACCTCCCTTTAGGTTAAAGAACCTGCTTCTGTGGGCAGCCACAGCTGGCAAGTCTGCAGCACAGCCCAGAGCCAGTGAGCAGGAAAACACAACCTCAGGCAGAGACAGAGCTCCACCTGGTTGTACCTCCACTCCCATAGGGGTGGTCAACAGCCTCTCCAGCTCTGGGTACCCCCAGCAGTTCCCCTAAGGGGCTGCAGTGGTTGGCTTTCCTTAGTTACCCTTCCTGGACCTTTGGAAGGAGCCCATGGACACCTCTCCACTGAGCACACGTGAAAAATATCCCTGGAGGAGTCTCAGGACTCCTGCAGATCTGAGGATCAGAAGGATTTTGAAGGGCTAATCCCCTTTCTCCCCCAGGGCAATCACCCCCTGTGTAGGTTAACTTAGCAAAAAGGCAGCAAAAGAACTTCACAGGGAGGTCTTTTCCCCCCCATGCTGTGCTGGTGGCTGTGATGAGAGGCAAGAAGAAAGAAGAGGGGAAAGCTGTCAATAATCCTGTCTCACTGCTATTACCATCATCCCTCCTGTATATTATGTTGGCAGCAAAAGGGAGGTG
Organism: Acanthisitta chloris; assembly: GCF_000695815.1. Lineage (NCBI taxonomy): Eukaryota > Metazoa > Chordata > Aves > Passeriformes > Acanthisittidae > Acanthisitta > Acanthisitta chloris. The sequence continues at coordinate 21,860 of NW_008673297.1, forward strand.
CCTCAGGCAGAAAAATACCATGAAAAGTATTTTGCTACCCCCGACCTTGTCAAACAATATTTTTTCCTGGTGAGATGTTTCATTTCTCCAATTCAGCTGTTTTCCCAACAAATGGATCTACATCTTTCACTGGATGCTTCTGCAGGTTAAAAATTGACCGAACACACTGATTTCATGAGCCCTCTGGAGCTCCAGCAGCTCCATCAAAGCTGCAATCAAATGTATTTATTGAGCCATATATGTGAGAGAGATTTAGATGAATTGTAAGTCTCTCCCCATTAATTGTGGGCTCTGCCTGACCATCCTGCATGGACCAGCCAGTGGGGAAGGAGAAATGAATTTACTCAATGAGCAGCCACTGTTAAAATGTGCTGGACAAGGTCAGTTTGAAGTGCTGTACTGGCAGAGCTGCTGCTCCACTCCCATTCACAGGGGAAGCTTTTGGTAGAAGGGGCTGAGAACTCACTTCAGTGAGTGCTGGAGCCACTGCTAAGAGCCATAAAAGATTCCTGTGTAATTCCTCTGGGCTTAATTTTCACTAATTTGAATATATTACTGCATAAAGGATAATTGAACTGTAATATTGGTTAATTCATCATGATAGAATGGTTGGGTTGGTAGGGACTTCAGAGTCCACCCAGTCCCAAACCCCTTCCATCAGCAGGGACACCTTCCACTAGACCAGGTTGCTCCAAGCCTCATCTTCTCTGGGAAGCCTGTTCCAGTGCCTCACCACCCTCACAGGGAAGAGTTTCTCCCTAATATCTAATCTAGTGGTCAATTAATGTTCATTAAGGTGAAGAGGGAAACTCAAAACTGATGAAGTGTGCTGATAGATTTGCTAGAAGAGGTCCTGGATGCTCATAAATCAGTGACAATCAAGGAGGGATCCAAGTCCTGTGTGTGTGTGTGAGTATATCTGTATATCCAGAGCCACAGTCGGGGCAGAGATCAAGATTTGAGCCAGTTCCTCTAAGTATTAGAATAACATATTTGGGGGCAGAAAAAAATTCATGGGGAACAGACTTTTGTGCATGTGCCACATCTCATGGCTCCTCCTGTGCAGCCTCTGAGACAGGGGAAGGAGCCAGCTGGACCCCAGCGTGGTACAGCCTGAGACCTTATATGCTTGAGAAAAGCCAATCTCAATCACATGCCTACAGTTAGGAAAGATCCAGCTTTCAGGGATTTTCACTGCAGAGTTTAGTTCCAGCAGAAAAAACTGACCTGAGAAAGAGTCCCAACCTTACTCCATCCTGCGCTTGGGAAGAATTCCGAGCAGGGAGGATGCAAGGGGTGACTCCTGCTCTGAGATGAAGCAAATGAAGAATTTGGATCTAAATGCCTCCAGACTCTGGGGAAGTTCAGGTCCAAATCTGTGCTTTCCAACTTCACACTTCTCCCTTGTTGTTGTATCTCGTTTCACTTGGCTCTCCCACCGTGTTTTTCAAGAAGCAGCCGTGGAAAAGTATTGGTTTCAGCTCTGTCTAACATTCTGGGAAACGGTTCACAAAGCTGGAATTGGACCAAGACTCATGTCTAAACTCCACTGGACCCTTCAAGCACCACTGTTAGCATTCTAATAGCAAAGTTTCCCCACGCCAAAGCCATGGATCCAGACCTCACCCTCAAACAGTTGCTTATCACCATGTAGTAGTGCACAGTGCCTCCCTCTCCACGGTGCCTGTCCTCCAAAGAAACACCATTTCTGCCCTTTTACAGAGACTGCCAACCTCTTGTTACAAACCCAAAGCAGAATCAGCCACATCTGGTGGCTATAGCTCCAGTGTTCTGGGTAAAATACTCCTCAGAGCCTGTGTGGGGCTCAGGGTGCCTTTCAGGCCACCCCAGCTAGTCCTGGCCCCAAACCATCCCATCCCTTCCTTATGCACCTTGAACAAGATTCCCACTCTCCAAAATCCTCCAGTGGATTATTTAAATGCTTTCTAAAACTTCCAGCACATGCATGTTTCCTGTTATTTCATCAAAGACTTGAATTTCTTTTTGGTGACATAATTTGTCAACACATGCAGTTCATAACAGGAAAAAAAAGGTTGATCAAAGAATAGCAGGTAAGTCTTATTTACTGCCTGATAGCAAGCTAAATTGCTGCTATAGCTTTGTATTAGCAGCTCCACATTTAGTGCTTTTATCAGCATTTCAGCTGCAACACACTCTTCAACTTTGGATAGACAATTTAATAACCAGAAGAGAGGTTCCCCCCCCCCAACAGAGCTCAGTGCCAATGTTAGGATGCAGGAAACAGTTACTTACAGCTAGTGATTAATCCAAACAAAATACTGGATTTGCACCCTGGGCAGAGAGATGGGAGCAATGCATGGGTGACTGACCATGGGACAACAGTTCAGGTCTGTGGAGCTCACAGGGAGCTCCTCAGCTTGTGAAGTGATTGAAAAATGGAAAAGCAAGACATGGCTGACAGTGACTGTTGGAACTTAGATTCAGCTTCAGTTTGGGATAAACTTTCTGTTATGTGGATTGGTCCCAATTCTACACTAGAACAAAACTGTGTATTTTCCAAATCCTATAGCCTTCTCTAAGAAAACATCAGCCATTAGAAGATTGCTTCACAGTTGGGCCCAACTCTGTCTCCCATCCTAGTAATACCAACATCAGTGGGTTTCAGTCTTGGGTTTGATGCCAGGGGGTCAGGCAGCACCTTCTGCACTGATAACCTGGACACACAGTACCTGTTTTTAACCATTCTGAACACTCCACATCCCTCTTTGAACACCCCATTGCCCTCCTGCCCCCCAAAAAGAGCACATCACACCCCACATTGCATTAGTAAGCCTAATCCATCTACCTCCAAAAAATAAAACTTCCATTTACCATCTAGAAGGAAGCCCTGGACAACACCATCTCCCCAGCACAAGCTCTGTCATCCTGGGGAAGAGTCACATTTTACTGGATTCTTTAGCCTCTGCCATGAGTCATTTTACCAAACTTAGTTTAGAACAAAGAGATTTAATATCAAAAAGTCCTTTCAGGGATGGAAAGCAAAAGCCCAACCTGGTAACACCCCCAGCAGAGCCCTCAGCACCTGAGCAAAGTGAGCAGAGCAGATCCACAGATGATGGCCAGGTCCAACCAAGAGCCCACAGCAACTTCATGGTGATGGGGCAGGTCAGAGGACAAGCCACAGGGCAAGGTGAGATCCAGTGAGGATAACTCAGGTCAGATACCATCCAGCAACTCCCAAGCAGGTCTATCAGGGCAGAAAGTCCACTAATCTGAGCCTGTTTGAGGGGTCTATGGCTGTAGCTGAGTGGGAGACCAGCACCTCTTTCCCACAGCCCAGGAAGAGATAGAGGGTCCTGAGTTGAGCTTAAATGGGCTGCTGGGCAGAGGCTGAGGAGCCCCAGCTGAGGAGGATCTCAGCTGCTGGGGATTATTAGTGCCTGTTAGTGCCCTTCCTTGACCCTGGAGCTTGGCACAGTGAGAAGACTCATTTTCCTTACAAGTAAAGAATGTATGATAATACTTATATTATATAGGTATGGCAATACCTATACCTGCATCTATACCATGCTTCAAATTTTACTAAATCCAGCCTGGTTAGGGTTAACAATGTTTTGAAAGACTCTGCTTCTCATTTTCTCTATGAACTGTCAATAATGCCCCACAGTTAAGGTATCTGAGAAGGAAACACACTGTGAGGTGAGGCCATCTCCTTGCTTAGGGCTACATCAAAGGCAAAGCTGCTCATTTCAGAGGCAGCCAGGAGACTTTTTCCAGAGAAATCCACACCCTGACTCCTGAGCATATGCTCAAGGGAGGGTTTTCAACTTGTGACTTAAGTGACTTGAAACAAATCAGATGTGGAACCATATGGGTTTGGGGCTTTTTGAGACTGTAAACTTTTTTCATTACAGATAAAGCTAGTGATGAGGCAGCTGCAAGCTCCAGAGCTGCAGGCCAGGAGGGATAAGGATGGACAGGTGGAGTGGGACAGAGGGTGATGCCATGAAAATCTATAGGGAGATAAAATTGTGAAAGGTGAGTGTGTGCTGCTGGGTCTGGCAGGACATCACAGAAGGGCTGAAAGGCACAATCTGCTCCATGGAGAGACATGCTGCTGGCTCAGCAGCACCCTGAGGGCAATACCTGAGCTCTACAGAAGACAACAAACTGCTCTTGTTCTTGGCTTCGGTTCAGCTGAGCAGCCCAGAGAGGTTAATATGCTCTTGTTCTTGGCTTCTTGTTCTTGTTCAGCTGAGCAGCCCAGAGAGGTTAGAGGGCTCAGACCACACATTACATCTGGTGCAAGTGCCCATTACTCACTCTGTACAACTCCAGAGGGTCATATTTTGGTTTGTAAGCCATGCACTGGTCATTTATCTCCCTGCTTACTGCTGAGGTTTTCTACTGGGCCCATCTTTGCTTCCCCCACACTATTGCATCATGCCTAGTTCAAAAACAAGACTATTGTTCATTCTCCACACTCCCACCCATTCTCCAGTCTCTATTTCCAGGAGTCTCCATTAGGTAGGTTTATAACAGAGCAGTTGAAAATGACAAACTTAGAGAAAAAAAGAAAAGGAATAGAATGTGGCTGTGTCCCCTTACCTAAGCTGGGGCATTCTATGGACTGGTAACATAACTTGAGAGAAAGAGGAAGGTTTGGAATGGGGACATTGCCTATCACAAAGCAAATATTGATGCACCAGCAGAATAAAACTGTCAGAAGCAAGAAACTTCTGGAAGAGGCAGAAGGAGATGGAATTTTGCAGCTTTCATCCTATCTAACAGCAAAGTATCTTTCTGCACTGTAAAATAAGGTTAGTGTTTTGACCAGAAACTACCTCTCCACTAGCTGCAGAGAAATTTTATGGTATCATATCATCACAAAGCAGCATAAAAAGTGTTGGCTGTAATTAAGCATGACCAAAGTTTGCTGTTTAGGGAAGAAATGTCCATGATGTGTGTTACAACAGTGCTGATGTGCAGAGATAACAAAGCAGGGGGGAGACTTTTCTCAGTTTTCTGGAAAGAATAAAGGGAGAGCTGCTGGGGGTGTAGGTCTTCTTCTGTCAGTGTTTCTACAAGGCTGAGTTGGACAGGAAAAATGAGACCTTAACACTGCTTTTCCCTAGAGAGCCTAAAATGGGAAGACATCTCGTTCTTCACATCTTTGCTTGTGTTCATGTATGGCACAAACACAAACACCTCTCACCTAAGAGGACTTGTAAGTCCTTATTGCCTGAGAGGGGATGGTAAACCCCCACAGGAGTTCTTGAGAGGTATGAAGAAATTTGCCCTGTCACCCTTCACAAATCCTAATGTTTATCCTCTGTTTTGTACATGATATTGAATCATTAAACTTAAAAGAGTCTTTTAAATTGGTTAATATTAGAGTTGAATTTTCCTCTAGAATCTTTTTTCAAGAATTATAAAAGAAAGGGAAATGCTCCTGGGACAAAAAACCAAAATACCATCAATGTCAGAAGCCTTACTGAAGTCAATATATTTGACATCTCTTGTTTTTCTTCTATCCCCATGGCCTGTTACTTCTTAAAATTAAATTAGACCACTGTGACATGATTTGTTCTTGACATATCTCTATTGGCTTCTGCTCATCTTATTTTCCAGGTATGTGTCTATTTTCTGGATTTTGAGGGTAAGCTGACTGCCCTACAGTTCTCCTGCTCTTTTTCCTCTCACCTCTCCTGACTTTTAGAGATAGGCAATACATCAGTCTTCTGTATCACCCCAGCCTGTCCATGAGTTTGGAGATACCATTAATAGTTCTGAGATTACTAACACCAGTTCTTCAAGCACTGCAGGATTAAGTCAGCCCCAGCCAATTTCAAAATCTCTAACTTATCTAACTCTTCCTGAACCTGATTTTCCCCTAAGCTATGCTGAAATATTTCTTTTTGTTGATATTAATTTAGTAAACTCTTATTCACCATTTACTTTTTACTGGAGATTGGTGAAAAATGCATTAATTCTTATTTGCATTGATCATGAGCTTGTCCTCTCTACTAAGTAATGGACAAACCTTTCATTTTCTCTTCCTTCCATTGTTAATGGACTTCAGGACTATTTCTTCTTGTCCCTGATGTCTCCTGCTGGCTGCATTTGGTTTTCTACCTTTTCCATTTGACTTTTCCCTTATGATTTTGAGCTATTCCTTTATGATCATCCTCAGTAATCTTAAAATTATAGTTCTTTCCTCTGATGTTGATAAATAATTTATGATTTAGTAAATCAATTGCATTTCCTATGCTCTCTGTGGGATAGTACATTTCTGCCTTTGCTCTCCAGTGAAAATCTGTCAGTTCTCTGAGTTTACTGAAGTCAGGTATTGTTAGGGCCATTCTCCTTTCCAAGGACCATCAATGCTGTTGTCTCATCATCTGGCACTGCCACCAAACTCTCATCTACCTTCACATTTCCAGCTCCTGACAGGAAGAGGTGTCCAAGAGCCTCCCTATAATTCTTTTGCTCATCTTTCATATCCAAAAATTGCCTAAAAGTCTTGGAGGAGGCTCTTAGAAGAGTTGGGGTATCCTTTAACTGCCTCAGCCTCCTCTGAACATTGCTTTGGTTCTTTGGTGATTTCTCTGTCACTGATAGATGGCATTAGCCATCTGACCTTCCTGACTCTTGCATACTCAGACTGTACAGTATTTGGTGGATGAGCAGCCCATTCTCCTTTTTATTTCACTCCATCATTAAGAAACCTTTTCTCCCTATTTTTCAGCCCTTCTCCAGGTTGCTGTAGGTCACCTATACTGGCGTGTCATGGATTCATTCTTTTCTTGGCAAGTTTGAGTCTAAAGTTTTTTGAGGTTCTTTTGTTGGTAGTTGGTTGGGGTTTGGTTTGGGGTTGTTTGTTTTTAGTATCAGCTTCTTTTATAGAAAGCAGCTGATGAAAGACTTGGCCATGGGAGTCAGAACTCTGGTGGTGATATCACCCAAAGAGCCACGAGGGTTTGTGGCCCTGCTGTGAGGCTTACACAGCTGCAGAGACAGGCACAAAGTAGCCCTGCAGCATTTTGCATTTCTCTGCTGCTGTGGCTGGTAATGTGCTTGCTAGCCTGTGGTACCAGATAAGAGTTTCCAGGCTGTGCTATCAGCCTAACTGGCTAAGTCCTGTATAAAGTGTTCACGTTGCCAGAATTCAGTCTGAATTTGCAGCTCCCTGGCTATTCATCATTTTTTCCAAGGGTCATGAAGAAGATCTCATTGAGCTGGCAGTGCTGAGCCTAGGATGCATCAGGGAGTTCACTATACCAGGAACTCAGCTATGATAAGAGTTTCCAGGCTGTGCTATCAGCCTAACTGGCTAAGTCCTGTATAAAGTGTTCACGTTGCCAGAATTCAGTCTGAATTTGCAGCTCCCTGGCTATTCATCATTTTTTCCAAGGGTCATGAAGAAGATCTCATTGAGCTGGCAGTGCTGAGCCTAGGATGCATCAGGGAGTTCACTATACCAGGAACTCAGCTATAAGTCTGCTTTACACATCTGGAGCAATGGAAATAGCCTTAATTGAGGCTATAAACTAGCTCATGATGACATTTCCTGCCAGTTCTGTGTATCACAGAGGATATGCATGCTCTGAAAAGTCTTAAATCATTTCTGAGCTGGAACAGAAAATCAATCTATTTAAATATGTTGTTAAGAGTAAAAGGTTCATTGAAAACTGCCTTCTATTTTCAGGAGCAGAGACTCAATGGTGTGTATGGAAATATCCTTCACAAAGTGTCTTCCCATGCATTTTGTCTGAGATGCTTCTGGAGCAAGTTGAGAGTGGCCAGTTCCCCTCACTGCATCGTTTTCTAGACTTATGTCAGCAGCAGGTTTCAGTCAGGCTAAAGATCAAAGGCTTTGATCTCCATTCATCTCAGCATAACTAAAAGGAAGCCACATCTGGAGAATTTATCTAATTCTGCAAGCTATAAATACGTATGGGTTTGGTACTGTGCAATTAATCAAAAGGCTGAAACAGAATGCATGTGCTAACCTGCAAAGATGTTTGATTGTACTGGAGGAACTGATGAAATACCTTCTGATGCATTTTTCTGTGTTGAAGTAAACCACTCAGTGGTTTACCACTTTATCTTTGCTATGGTGAACTCAGCGCCGAGGACACAAACCTTCCAGAGCTCTTCAGAATTAAGTCAGTTATTTCTAAGCAAATACAAGTTTCCTACAGGGAAATAACCCAGAGCCTTTCCTTGCAGGATTTTGAATCACTCCACTCTGAAGACAGAGGCCTCAGGATAAAACTTGGATCTAGGTCTGAGTTTGAGTCCTGAATTTTTCATTCTCAAAATCTGGATCAGCTTAACATGCCTGGATCCCAGCTCTGATTTTTCCCATTTGCTCAAAATCAGCCATAAACAGCACCAAGTTTAATCTAATCAGGCAGCACTTAAAATATGCAATCAGGCTCCAGTGGTGACTCTCTGCTTCAGCCCCTGAAATACAACTGATTTGTGAGCAGAGATGCCGAGACAATCGGAACTCCTGATTAGCTGAATGTGCCACTTGTGTGATTATTTTGAAGCTTATGTACTTTTGCTGCAGGTTTTTCAAGAGTATGAGGCTGCTTTATTTGAAGGCTGTACCTAAATGCTAGTGGCAGCTCTACAGCTGTTGGAGTGGCTGGAGGACACGTTCAAAGGTCAATGGCCAAAGTCTATGTTGGGAAATGGAGGGTTTGGCAGATACATTATCTGATTGGGAACCAATCCCAAAATTTCTGAAGACTGAATGGAAAAATTAGTTAATGAGGATCCCTGACAAACAAGCATCATTCCCTACCCCCATCCATGCTGCTGCCGTTGCTTCTTGCAGGGCAAAAATTGCTAAGGAATCTCCACATGACCTTCACCTCTCAGACCCAAGACCCAACTGCAAAACATACCAGAGCTTAGAGAAAAACTTTGCTTTGTAGTCATCTTCATTTCTCTCCTTTAAAACTCTTTTCCCACAACTGGAGGGGAAAGATCTGTAATTAAAGGCAAATATTGAAGAGCAGCCCAGGACAGCTCTGTTTCCAAGCAACACAGACACTCTGATCATGACTATTATGATTTCACCTTTTAAAGACTCTCCTGTCTATGGCTAATTTTACATAATGGGCTTTATCAATATTAATTGCATCTCAAACTCATGTGTGACGTGGCTAAGACATACAGTTTCAAGCCAAAACCTGGAAAAGTTACATGATTGTGAAAGGGATGAAGATCATAGTGAAGTCAGAAGTACTTCCCTCTCCTGATTCCCTTATCTTTGGGACCAAACTCCACCCTGCCCTCTCCCCAGCTGCAAGGGGAGCTGCCCATGTTTTCCCAAGGAATGGTTTGCTCCCTAGTTTCTCATAGCATCCTTCATCTGGCACAACCAACCACACAAAGCTCAGCAGCACCTCCAAACCAGAAGGAAAGAAAGAAATAGGATCATGCCATAAACCCAGCATGAAGAATCATGTCTGGGAGACAGACCCATCATACTTTTAAGCTTCTCCATGTTTTCTAGAGCAATGCCAGAGCAACACTGACTCGTTTACAAAGGAAACCACTTTTCCTCCTCTCTTCAGAGGCACTTGAGAAAGGTTTGTTTCACTTCTTTTGTCCCTGCCAAATACTTGCTACTGAGAAATACTCAGAGCCACGCTTGCTCATCAGAAGACCATCCTCTTGGGAAAATATCTCCTTACTTTGCCATATTTAAGGCAGGATACTCTCAGATCCCTAATTGGAATTCTGTTGAATCAGTATTTTTTTTTCTATTCATACCCATCACTGGATAGTGTAAATTTGATTACTGATGGTTTGCACCCAGTGAAAATAAATGTAATGCTTTTAACTGGTGTGCTTACATGGAGTCTGTCTATGCCACTTATTTTTTTCATTATCTGGCTTAGAGTAATGAATTATTATTAAGCCTTGTGTGCTGAGTTTGGGCAACCACCTTGAGCAGAAGAGAATTCTGGCTGGTGAAAGGCCCAGCTAAAACCTGGTCTCTAGGGTTGATTTCACCGGATTTTTGCATGCTTGACTGACCAAGTCTGCAGTATGAAACCCAGGGGCAACACAAGAAGTTTAGCCTTACGCTGGTTTTGAAAAAAAAAAAAAGAAAATAAATCTAATACTCTCAAATCTATCTCCAATGTTGCAAAGAAAAGAGTACTTTAATTGTAATGGGTGTTAAATAATTAGTAATGAATGGCAGCTGTAGAATCATTCCAGCAGTAGCAGTTAAATATCCTGTAGACTGGAAAGTGAACATGATGAAAAGGCTGCAAATACATAGGTACCTCCCTAAATACACTTCCTTTGCAGGACAGAGTCACCAGACCGAAGACAACAAAAAGCCACGAGGCAGCCAAAAATAAAGAAAACTGGTCCATGTGTGTGGATGTGTTGGTGACCAGGGTGACACAACCAGCTGTTCTCCAGCCTAGGTGTGTAAACTCCAGAGGGTAAAGGAAACCCATCCTTGCACTGAATAGACCCTGAGAGGTAGATTTTATGGGTACCTTTGTATTGGTGTGACAGGATGGACATAAAACATAACCCCAGCTGCACTTTGCTCCCCTGGCCCCTGCACGAGGCAGAAAAGGTTGGCTTGGTGTTTAATTTGGGCAGGTGAGAGATGCAGACCCTGCTGTATGGAATAGATCTTTATCTCCCATCCATGGTTTTACTCAAGGTCATTTTGCTGTTTCATGGGAGACCCAATGCTGCTGATAACGTGTCTTCATGATATTCACAAAAAAGCCCTGGCTGTGACTAATCCCCAGGGAGAAGAAGGCAGCAACTTTTCCTTCATCATGAGAAGGCAGGAGGTTAGTCACAAAACCAGTCCTTCATCACAAGAAGGCAGGAGGTTAGTCACAAAACCAGCCAAGAATCATGGTCATCTGCCTTTGTCATGTAGGGAGTCTGTGTTAGACAGAACCCTGAGGCTGTGGGATGGCCCTGGCTCCTGATGGATGTGGCCAGGTCAGTGTCCCAACTCCTGCATCCCAGGAAGATCTCCCACCCAAGATGCCTGCACTAAGTCTTTTACAATATTAATTGGTTGGAAAAGGCCAAAGGAGGCATTTGCTCTTGGAATGTTCTCCTGGCTTCACACAGTTACTTCTCATACCTGGTGTGATCCCTGTGCCTACTGCCAGCAATGCCTGGCCAGTGTGAAACACCAGCCAAAGGTCTTTTGGCAGAGTTTAGAAGCTCTGAACTGGGCTCAGTCTTTTATTTGTGTGTGCACATCCACAAGAAGGAACACGAGAACTGCACATCACACCGAGACACTCCTCCCAGCAAGCAGAAAATCCTCATAGTGGTGACACTCTCAGTGGCTTTTTTTATGTAATATTTAAAGAGCACTTCTCCTTTTATGCAGGTTAGTACCCTTGAAACCCCTCCACTCAATACTGGAGGGCTGAGGACCTGTGAACAGGTCTCTGCAGACACGAGCCTTGGTTTCCTCAGGCATCACTGCTTGGAATGAGTCTCCACATTCCAGCTGCTATGAGGCTGCTGCACACTCAAAACCACCCTCACTTGAGCTCTGCAGTCAAGGGTACTTCAGTTTGTAGTTTAACCCTTGAGGAATAATGCCTGGACCAGAGCACTGTGCACAAGGAGGACAGTGGGAAGGATCACGAGGCATTTACTCACCCACAGCCAAGTGCACACACAGATTTAAGTGGCATATTAAATATCTCCAGGCAATCCCAAGCCCTTCAGAACCCACATCAGCACTTGGCTTCTGCTTTAATTTTGTCATTTGCCTCCTGGGCTCCCTGAGCAGGGGCTGCTCCGTGATTCCTGCCTGCAATGTGTTTGTGCCACTCCTCCCATCAGCAGATATGTCCCCTCTTCACAGCCCTTAAGTACACATCTGCCTTTCCTCCTTTCTGCTGGGTGTTTTCTACTGCTGTCAGTTGCTGACAGAGCCCAGATTTCCTCTGCCTTTCACCCAGGTCAGCATCCTCACCTCCCTCCAGCAGATTATTGCAATAAATGACACTGGGTTGTTCCTCTCAAAGCTCTTTAAGCTCAGACCCGAAGCAGACAACATCAATTTTGAAACAAACCTCTGAGTCTTTATACAGAGAGGCATTAAATAATACAACAGCCTCATGAATTCAGGCAGAATTCGTAACTTTGATACAACTGAAGTGTCCTAAGCCTTCACTTTATATTTCCATGCCTTGATGCCAGAGGAACTGAGGACTCTCTGAGGGCTTTGCTACAGAAGAAAGTTGTATTTCTGCAGAACTTCACATGAATCCGTAAACCAACACAGCTCGGCTGGAGCGAGGACTGTGCCGACACTGATTTCCATATAAAGTGGCTTATTATGGGTTAGTCAAATGTGGTCCCAACCAAACCAGGAAAAATTGATATTACTTGTATTGATTGAAATTTAGAGATTAGTTGGAGCAAGCAGCTCTCTCCTGCAGATGATCTCTGAGATGTGTGAGTGAGGGAGCTCCATCTCCAGCAGCAGAGGGATGCTCTGCCATCCCTGCAGCACCTTGTCTTGTGTTCCAAACATTGCTCCTCTCCCTGGATACAGCTGCTTGGTTGGTGTGAAGGTGCTTAGGCTGTACCCCAACATCTTCCTTTACAGAAACACAGTGGTTTTACCCTGCACACATTGATGGGAAAAAAGATTGTACAGAATAGTGTTCAGCTGTTAGGTGAATGGAGCAGATAAGCAGCTACTCTTTCTCTAATTTCAGTGACTTTTTCATGAATTGACATCTATCAGCTTCAGATCCTTCAGATTCATCAATAAAAGTAATTTGAAAAGCTCAAGGTGCCATCAAGAGCCGCAGGACTGTGCTTTGAGATGATCACACAGCATACAAATTACTTTCCTTCAGTAAAAACCTTGTTGTGATTTTATATTCTAACTTTGGCTACAGAAGCAACAGCTCAGATCTAGGTAGTGGCTAACACAAAGAACAGTGGGTGAGGAGATTCCCAGTTCGAATGTGTTTTCCTGGTTATTTTAGTCACTTGTTGAGTAACAGTTTGAGAAGAAACTGCTCCGTTCCCTGTGCTCGTTTGGAGTCTGCGCTGTGATTAGCAGCACTTCACTTCTGTGAAGCCTCCTGCAAAGTTTTCAGACAGAGCAAGTCCCAGAATTAGATGCATTTCCATAATTCTGCATGTGTATGCCAATGCATTTTTATTAATTGAATAGCCAACTGGGAAAATTGCAATGTATTACCTAAGAGTGGCTTCAAATCCATCTCAGAGATGTGCTGTCACCTGGTGTTGACACATGCAGATAAGACATTTGTACAAAGTAGAGGAGTTGGGAGGACAGATCCATCAAGGCAAGACATGAGGAAGCCCTTTGCCCCAGGACCAGAGTGGGAGCAAATGGAAATAATTATTCTGGAGAGTGAGTAACTGAAATTCCTGTTGCAAGGACTGTTTTAGCCATAAGCTAGTGAAGAGATGAAAAACTGCCATCAGAATGAAAAGTGCTAGAAGCAGCAGAAACGCATGCAACAGCAAGGTTAGCAATTGGGTAGGAAAAAGGAGGAAAAAACCCTCCTGCAGAATCTTCACTCTCAGCAAAAAATTGAAGGCAAAACCCAACAGATTCTGTTTAAAGAAATCGTTTACAGCGATTTTCTTTACTCCCAAGTTAAAGCGTGCATGTTCTCATTCCAGCTGAATAAGGCAGCCTTTTTGCTGATGCAGAACACATCTTACTAGTTCATTTTCAGTACAATGCACAGAGAATTAAGTGCACAATTCCTGGTAACAAGAATGGAGATTGCTCACGTCTCCTTCCTTCCTGCACATCACAGAATAAATAACTGGGAGTGCAGGGCAGAGAACACCAGACACATCACTTTGGCTTTGGTTATCAGGAGTTAGAGGGCTGCAGTTAAAATCTACCCTAAAACAGAAGAAATATTTCTCTGGATAGCAATTCTTCCTATCTACCATTTCCAAGAGCGATGACCAGCCTCAATATGCAGCAGCTGAATACAAATCAGGCTGTGAGCTCTGTGCTGTGCAAAAACCATCAAAAAATAAATGCCTGAATTTTTACCTTCTCGGGAAATCATGTCAACATCAGCACAACCACGTTTTGCTTCCAGTCTAGTCTCAATCAGGGCACAATTCAACTCTGATGGGCTTTTGCAAATATGGGACTGACCTTGTTAAGCATGTGACATGGGCTTCAGTGAGGCTTCAATATCCTCCTGATGCACCGAGGTGATGAGCTCCTTCTGCACTCATTGAGCTCCTCAGGATTTAACAGTGTGCAGGCTCTGAGCTGGGCCCTAAGCACTCAGATCAGCATCTATGAAACAGGCATGACATTGATCCTGGACCTGCACAGGTCTGAGCCAGAGCAGTAGCAGAGCTACATTCAGTCACAGGGGAAAAAACAAAAGGTGGTGTTTTTTTTTCTTGCAGCAGAAAGGCAGAAAATATCTTATAAGGGCTGGTCCAAAGGAGGGATATGAATATGCTCTGAGGGCTGGAGAACTTCTACGAGGACAGGCTGAGAGAGCTGAGGGTGTTCAGCCTGGAGAACTTTTAAGAACCTTTTAAGGTCATCTAGTCCAACCCCCCTGCAATGAGTGGGGACATCTTCAACTCCATTGAGTTGCTCAGAGCCTTATCCAACCTGGCCTTGAGTGTTTCCAGGGATCCACCACCTCTCTGGGCAACCTGTTCTAGTGTTTTACCACTCTCATTGTAAAAACACTTCTCGCTTATATCTAATCTAAATTGTCCTCCTTCAGTTTGAAATAATGAGAGGATACAGAGCATCATTTCCTTCTTTCTCTGCCAGACCAAAACACACTCACCAAGGAAGAGAGAGATGAAATTCAGCAGTGAGTTGCTGAAATGTGCTGTATTTCAGGCTCATCAAAAGCTGCTGCTGTGGCATGCCCACGTGTTCGTACAATCAGGGCACCCTGAGACTCTGCCAGCTCCAAATTGTGTCTCACTTGCAGCTCTGACGAGGAATCGTTTTCGTAGCGAGCCAAGAGTGGCCCTGCCTGGAGTTCCTGTCTCTGAGCCTCTTGGTGCATCTATTAATAGCAAATCATCACCTCCTCTCCTCTGAGCTCCTCACACCCTCCCTGCCTTGCCTTGCCTGCTGGTTGGAGCTGTCACCGTGACTCAGATCTCCACGATCAGATTCCCTGGGCAGGGACATTCCCCATACATTATATGGCATCGTGAAGCTATTAAGCTCCTTAGGTTTATATCACCTAAGCTGCTTAGGTTTCTATCACCAGCAGTGATATGCTGTTGCAGAACCTGACATTTGAAGCAATGTAATTGCAATTTAAGGTCTCAGAGCTCCTAAACACTTCATTTAACAGAGAGGGTCTGCATGATCTTGACAACAACACTGAGTGAAAATAAAGTGTCAAAATCCCAAGCGAATGTCATCCACAAAAACAAGCACAAACATAAGCTATGACCAGGTAGGACTGCAACATTTCACTGATCCTCCTGCAGAATTCCCTAAGATACCAAGGCATCAATCTCTTTCCATTACATCCCTGCTCAACAAAAATATGATTATTTACACTGTAAAGCAAAAAGCTCTGTTACTCTCTGCTTAAGAAACAGATGAAAAAAAGTTGTTTCTCATTGTAATTGGCTTAATTTTCTGAGTTTATTATAATTGCTGAAATGACTAACTTCAATCTAATCTTGCTTCCAAGCCCCTGGAATGGCATTACTCATGCATTCATCAAAGCACAGGATTGTTTGCACTAGAAATCTCTAGATAACCTGCTTACTCAGTGACGCTGGAGATATCTGTCAGGCCCTAATATTTCATTTCCTGAATAAATGTTTCATCGACTCCGTACTCAGACTGTGAAAAGAGGAAAATATTCTTTTGATCATTCATTTGAAATCTTTGCTTCGTCCTTTAGAAATGAGTGTAACCAGTGTGCAGGCAAGAGGGAGACAATTAAGCTGGGTAAACTGATATGCAGAGATTTAATGATTTTTTTGTATTCTTTAAAGGGATGTAAACCCAAAGAGTCTCACTCTTCTCCTGCATACCCCTGGCCTCTATTTTGCCAGGTTTAGGGATGAAATGTCCCTGAAGTTGCTGCCCAAACATTCCACCTGAGCTGTGTGTTGATGCCATAGACACTCAATATCTGTGCAGTTCTACCCTTGAGATTCAGGGCAGATCTGATGATTTTAACAGTTTGACTCAATGACCTTAAAGGTCTTTTCCAGCCTAAATGATGATATGATTCTGTTCTATGATTTGTACCTGTCCATGCCCCCCAATTCACCTACTAATATTGCTGTGAGTCCTTCCCTGCCTGTACTGAATTCACAAACAAGAAGTCTCATGATTGACCTGGAGGATCTGTTTCTCATAAAACAAAAGCCCTAGAAAATTGTGTGTTTGTTAATTTAACCCACACAGGAAATGCTGTGACATAATCCCTACACAACAGCAAGGAAAGTGTAAGTGCAAGAGCTGTGAGTCCTTCCCCCTTCAGGTGGATGTGCACAGGTAGAGCTGCAGAGCCCGAGTGAGATTTGGGCTGCTCTTCATGTTGACCCTCAGAACTCTCACCTGCTTGGTAAGCTAACACAGTCTGTAGGAAAGAACAGAAACAAGCAGCAGTTCAACTTGTAGTGCTCTAGAATACTTCTAGAAATGCAGAACTGCAGAAAACCAGAGGTGGAGATCACCTGGCCTATGAAAGCAGTATTGGTTTTGGAGCTGAAATGCACACATTGAGGACAATTTGGCTTCCTACTTCAGATGTAGGCTCTGTCATCATTTTTTAATGAAATATATAGATTTCCAAACTTAACTATTGATTTATTACAAAGTTTGATACTTGATTGGCGATAGGAGACCAGTAATTTTCTTGGCACTAATTACCATATAGTTGGTTTCTTCCCTTCTGTGCCTGACTGGTCCCTGTCATCACCTGCCTTACTCCTGTACTGGAAACCCTTTGGTGCAAAGTGTGATGGTTTTGTTTGTGTAGAGCCTGTAGCATGTAGGCTCCTTGTCACAGCCAGGAGTCTGAGGCACTACAATAATTCAAATGCTAATATGCCAACAGAATCAAATGTCATCTATTGAGAACCTGTTTCTGCTCTGCTTTAAAACACCGATAAATCAGAATTTTCCTTGTGGCATGGCTTGTTTTGTTATGTATTTTTATCAAGGGAGCCAGTGGCAACAAGTAGAACCCTGAGCTGGTTAAAGCTTATTTCAAGTTAATTTGAAATACTGCTCTCTCTCTGGACTCATCCATCTCTACAAAGAAAGCAGCAAGCAATCCAGGACATTCAAAGCATAACGACATTCAGATGTGTCTAGACATAAATAGCAACTTCTAAACCAAGAATTTGCCTCTGGAGTCTTTTCAGTAGGTCCTCAAATAGGAAATATTTAAAGGGAGACCATGATAGTATAATTTCTCTTTGTTTGAGGCAAGGATGGAGTGAATGTGTCATAAGGCACTAAGAAAGAACAAGAGAAATCTCAGTGAGCCAAAATGAAAGGACTTCATTATAGACAAGAGCCTCACTCCACTTAAGTCAATCATAAATCTGTTGACTTCAGTAGCCAAGGATTTCATGACACAGCTTCAACCAAAACCATTTTTTAGCACCATATTGTACAATTTGAGGCCTCAAATTGAACCTTTTTTGTAATCCATACCCAGGAGTGGCAAGATCTGGCCATATGCCCATGGCAGAGCCTCCACTCAAAGCTCTGACTGGAGCAGAGCTCACCAGGGGCTTCCAATGACCCTTTGAGCAACATCTCAAACTTCCAGAATGGGAAAACTCTTCCTAAATGTCAGTCTACTTGGGATTTCTGTGAGTATTAGTAAATAATTGGAATTTCAGTGCTAACAGGTTGGTCTTTCAACAAATTGACATTAAAATTGTCCTGAAGAAGAGGTGGTATGAACACATGCTAGGGAGGCACTGACACCACCTGCAAACAGCACCACTGACCTCTCCTGAGCAGGAGATGTGGGAGACTGAAACCCTCTCTTCCCATCCCAGATTCCAGGGAAAGACACCAGCAATGAGTAAAAGGAGAGCTCTGCCTTTGCCTCGTGGGTTATCCTCCTGGAATCACACACTCCCTTATCCACAAACACAGGGAGCCTGAAGGAGATGAATCACAATGAAAAATACCTAAAATTTCACTAGGTTTATTTCTTTACACAGAAGAGCAAGTGCACAAACAAAACTGGGAACAACAAATGGAGTTCTCCAGCTTCTCCTTTTCCCACTTAATAAAGGGTATGCTTTGCTACCACTTAATTCAATGGAAAAATTCCTTTAGGTCTCCATGGGAACAGCATTGGGTCTATAATACTTAACTATAAGTACCAAATTCTATAAGCTTTGGCTGAAACTTTTTAGTGTCCTTTTAAAGATCTCTGCGGATAAAGAACTTCAGGCTCTGGAGTCAATAAAGTCAATGAAGCAGCTTTCACAGGCATCAAAAGTTCACTTTCAAACTTTTCTACAAAATAGTTACTGGAATTTGGGGGAAGGAGCACAAAGAAAACACTGTAATAACTAACACAATGACCCTTTCAACAAGGCAGGCGAGCAGCCTTCTTAATGAAATTGGACTTAACGTACATTTGGACCAGACAGTGAAAGAAAATCTCTCACCAGCACATCACAAGGCCAATAATGTGTAAACAGATAATAGCAAGAGCTGTGTGGTTCATAATTAATTCAAAGGAGATGGCATTTCTGCCTTCTTCCCTCTTTGGGCAGTCATTGAAGACAATTTGCCTCTCAGCCTGTGTGAAGTACCAGAGTTCAGAACTAAATCCTTCCATTCCCATCGTGATAGCACTAACGTGCAGCAATAAAATAACAATATTTACATTTACTGGGCATTGTAGTTGTGTGGCAGAATTCTAGACAAATCCCTGAACCCATAATCTTCTGTTCACACCCAAATCCACTTCAAAATGAAGAGAAATAGAAATAATACCTAAATGGTGATGGTAATGAACAGTGTAATTAATAATCTGACACTGAGACTGAGCAGTTCATAGTTCAACACAGCTTTGAAACAACGTGGATGTATTTGCTGATTTTTGTAAGAGGGTTTAGCCAGGATAAAAACCACTGTGGGTCTCAGATGCTTGGGGTGATCTTACTCTGACCAGCTACTTCCCTGATGAATATGGATTCAGGTCTCCCTTTGTGCCCGAGGCTGTTGCTGTGCCAGGTAGAGCCTCCAGAATCCTTCCCAGCTTTGCAGCTCCCAGCTCAGCCCATGGTATGTGTACCAAATTGGCAGCTGTCAAAATTATTCAGCTTAGAAATGCATCAGACACGGCAGTTAATGACCCAGACTGAAAAACAAGGAAAGCAATACAAGATCTTCTCAGTTCTAGGGGCTGAGGACTGAACACCCTGTGCTACAGGTGGAGGCTTGGGCAGGGAATTCTTCCTGCCTTCAACCCTCTACAGCCAGGTCTGTTCAACCAGTCAGTGCCATCTAACCCTAACTCTGCTCTCAGACAGTAGTTTGCCCCAGCCCTGGCACATGTTTAAGGGCAAGAAGTATTTATTTTATGACCTCACTGAACTCCTGATTGAAACATTCACAGACTGGGATTCTAAAACACATTTTCTTCTAGCAACATTTGCTCAGAAAATCCCACACTACGTGCTTTGACCACATCATAAAGAAAAAGGCTTCATTCTGGATGCTGAACAACATGCACAGTTTGAGAGGAGCATGTTTGCTTTCTGGCAGGATACAGCTTTCACACAGACCACAGCAGACACAAGCATTAAGAATGGATTCAGGCAGTCACGGAGGCTGGAACATTACCATTAGTGGGACAGTACCAAATACAGAAGATACCCTGTCTTAAAAACCTTTATTTTCAGTGCAGAAACATGGGATAATGACAAGAAACCTTTAGGGAATATGGCAATTTCCATAGCTTGTGATGCTAATTACAGTCATTATCAGAGACTAAAAAGTTCTGCCTGTTTTTTGTTCTCTGCTCAGGGTGGCTGAGCTGGGAGATGAACTCAAGGTGCAATAACAATGCTAAGCAAAAAAAACCTCCTTCAAACCCTAAATCCCATTTATTTTAAAATGCTACACCCTAACTATTTAAAGTTTCTATAATAGCTCAGAAAGCTTTCTCTGTGTGTACACACACACAGAATCCAAGGTATTTTCTTTTCTAAAATGACTCCTATTCTTTGAATGAACAGCAGCAGCAGAGCAGCATCAGGTTCTTAATGGGTTTTGTTCTTTGGGTCTACATATTTAATTTTCTTTTAGATTTAGCCCCTTTTCCCTTTACCTCTTTCACCATTCTTCTTTTAATATGAAGAGGTTTCCAGAGATGAACTGTGAATACTTATGTTCACCCATCCCTGGAGGTTTACAAGCTGAGACTGGATGTGGCACTTAGTGCCATGGTCTAGTAACCACAGTGGGGTTGGACTCGATGATCTTTGAGGTCTTTTCCAATCCAGTTGATTCTGTGAAATAAAAAGAATGCCTCCTAAATCATTCACTGCTCTGGCTACGTGGTGTTCATATGGTCTAAGGCTGGATCCAAGGGTTTAGAACAGTGACAAGTGCAATACCTGAGGTTACATGCTGCAGGAAAATTGGATGTGCTGAGGGTCTGTGCACCATTGGTGGCATGATGACACTGGACATGTTCATTCTGTACTCAGCTGAAGCTCTTGCATTAGAAAGATTAACTAAATCAGGGAGAGAAGGCCAGGTAATTGTTTTAATACATAAATAAGAAATAAAGCAGAGTGCTGGAGCTGGGGCTGCTCACACACAAATGCTGCCCACTCAGTCAGAGTCTCTGGTCACTGTTTCCCACCTGAAGTTCCACCAGCCTCTCGTCACACAGCCCTGTCCAAAGGAGAGGTGGAGGACCCACCTTGCCAACGTCTGCATTACAGCAGATTGCCTGCTGATTATATCCTTCCTCTTCCAGAAAACAACTTGAAACAAATAAGGCATAGTATTTGCCTAGGACAGCTCCCACCAACAGTAAGAAGCTCAAATAAAAGCACAGGTTGGGAAGTCTGGCTGGATGTCCTCTCCTGGTGCACTTTCATATACATCAACAGCTGTTCTCATGGAATCTCAACATGTTAAACATGAAGCATTTAACTATGTTATCCTACCTATTTTTTTTAAATAACTCAATGCCACTGTAGTGATCAGGGGATCTTCCTTTTTTGCCTGTAAATTTTTTATTAGGCACCTCCTAATCTCTAAATATTTAAAGCTTTATTTGTTTGACACATTGAATTAATTGACTATTAATACAAAACCTCCCACAAAGAAGCTGCAGATACAGTACTTCAAGCTGTGATTTCTTCACTTCTCACAGCCTAAGGCCTCAGTTCTGCAATTACACACATTTATCTGTACTACGCCGAAGAATCCCAATGGGACAACTCACACTAGTGAAGTTAATCACATTTGTGAAGATCCAAGTCCTGTAGTTTTGGCTTGGGATTGTATTTGGATGAGACATCTTCAGGGAACTGAGATCTGAAGAAAGCAGCACCAGCAGTGCAGTGTTTGATGCTTCTTATGAATAATGTTACTGTGACAAACCTGAAGGGGAAGGTGTTCTCATACCTGAAACTCAGACTGGGGAATGCCCAGGAACAGCTTCCTGACTGACACAGGTCCTGCAGAGCTAGATGGCTCTGTCCACCCGTAAAATCAAGTGAATTAGGTGGATATACAAGTTCAAAAACACTGGGCTGAATAATTTAAAAAGTGATTTTCGATCTTTACGTGGAATCCAAGGACAAGAAACGATAACGAACTGTTTAATATCCATGAACCAAAGCCCTGTGAGAAGCTATAAACTAAAACTGCATACCCATCAGTCCTTCCTTAATTAATCCCACTGTCCTAGCAAGCTTAGTGGTTTACAACTCCTAATCAATGAATTAAGAAATCAAGCATCCCAGTACACTATTTAAGAAGATAACCACACCACAAAATTTACTGTGACTCTGCTATACTGCGAATGGATAAGACTTCAACCTTTTTGCCCTTAAATGTCACCAGACAGGGGATGCCGAGCACGAAGGCATCGGGATGCAGGAGGAATAATTCCGTGTCCGGGTGGGAGATGCTGAGCATCACCAGCGAGCGAGGGCACCTCGTGCCGGCCAAGCGGAGAGCTACATTCGTTTCCTCTGCATCATCTCCTCTGGGCTCGTTCCTTTCGCACGGGAATAGTTTCTCTATCCAGTTTTAACGGATTTTGTGGAGGGCTCGCAGCAGCCACCAGTGCAGCCCCCTGGCCACTGCAGGACCCCACTGCAAGAAACACCAGTTCCTCTAGGCCAGCGCGGACCCACAGCTCAGCATCCAAACCTGGATTCTCACCCTCTGCCGCTCACATCCAGCTCCTGCATCACCGGTGTTAACATGTGGAATCTGGAGAAACGTCCCTCCCCCCCGACACTGGGAATACAATGCTTTACAGTAATTCCCTCTGTCGGAGGGCTCACACTCTGCAGCTAGACTTTACTAACTGTAGGCTCCAAATTCTGCACTCAAAGAGAATACTCTTATACCTTCACACACACATGTACCTGTATATTATGGGTCCCAGCACAGGCAGTTTGCAGTGCTGATCACTAATTAAATATTTTTCTGCTCCAATTATGTGTCTCTCCATCCCAGAGACACAAAAACACGTTCCAAGCATCATCAATCTATAACTGGGCTAAACTGGCTGTTCAGGAATAATCAAATTAATGTGGACTCTTAACGAATGGCAAATCTCAGCTCATGCTGAACAAAAATATTGCAACAGGAGGCAAACTTAGTAAAAATAATCTTCAAAGTTTAGGCTACCTTAGGAAGCTTTTTCATATTAACATTTGTGAACAAAAGCCTTTGCACTGATGCTGCTTTGAGCCACACAGCACTGCTTTACTAGTGTTACTGTAACTTCACCATAGCCCAAAGGCAAATTGGATCCTTTAGGGTTGCTGTTAATAATTAGACATAGATCGAAGAATTTTTAAACACAAATTCACAACTCAAGGAAAGCAAACCGACTCAGAGTGGAGTGCAGTCAGTACTGGTACACAGTGTACTTAGCACTGCTGCTTCTTATCTAAGGTAGCTGTATTCCACAAACTACTGACAGAGTTGCCTGACAGCACTCTGTTAAAATTTCTAAACTTACTAGTGCTGCTTCTAGAAACTACAGAACTTTATGAGCAGGCATCAGGTATAAATTGATATTCTTGTTTCAGTGCACTGAGGCTAAACTTTTAGTAATGACTTGCAAGTAAACAACGTGTTCTTTTCTAGCTGAAATAAACTTCCACTGCCTTTCAGTGGAACACTGAGCTGTACTTTGGTAAAGGATTTGGGAGGTTTAATGCATAGCTAATGCTGGTTGGAATTATGACAAAGGTGTTACAATTTTGCTGCTGGAAGAAAAAAAATGGCCTAATTCTTTACTGTAGCCATCGATCCTGGTTTATGGAACACAGTGAGAAATTATCACATCAACACTTAAAAAAACAAAGCCAAACTTCTTTAAAGCAGCACTTTAAGAATATGTGGAACCTCTGTGATACAGACACGAGACCTGAGCACGTGGTACACAGCCAAGATTTGAAGTGTAAATCCATTAAATCTGCAGACATGTTTTCTTCTCTTGGTGATTAATTTCTTCCCTACCCCCATGGGAAACTAATGGGACACCTCTTTAATTATTAGAAGATATTCAAAACTATATTACAGTGTCAGTATGTGAATATAGGACAGATTTGGATGACAACATTTTACAACTTGGTAAAATACAATCTCCCTGAAAAAGAAAAGTTATTAGAACACATTATCCCCAAGCCTGGGCACATCCAGGTCCTGTTTGCAACTCTGCTGCTGGTTTAATGTGGGACTTCTAGCAAAATAGTTACATCTCTTTCCCCATTCGTAATTGGCAGCTACCAAAACTTCTCTTCCTCATACAACTGAGGACACACAGAATCAAGGTAAGCTCTGGTGCAGAAGCAGAGACATCCTGTGAAGACAGTGACATCATGGGTTAACTTTGCTGTTTGTAAAGTGCATGGCATCATCAGCATAGACCAAAAGGAAAAAAATGGACTGAAAATGAGCCCTTGGAAAGACATACAGAGTGAGAGCAGAATGTCTTGCACTAAGGTTATGTATTTAACAGTTTTACATGAAATATTTATATATAAAAACTTTAAGTGCTTTTTCTCCAATTTAAAAATCTAAAGAATTCAAAAATAAGGCATTCAATATTTGAAAAAGTACAGATTTACAAAATGTGTATATTCTGTCATGAAAACTCCACACCAACATTATACACTTGGAAAAAAATACAAACAGGATATATTACAAATTTACGTAGCAATAACTTAGTTCATACCATGCAATAAAAAGGACGTTAATAGAGATACACAAGCTTTTAGCTTTCCTAAACTGGAGGGCTTAATTTTGTTTGCAAATGAGTTTTTATACGCAAATTCATTGATCTGTGGCACTTGAAACTTCTGGTAGCCTTTCTACTGAGAGTTAAATTGTACATAATGATAATGAGGATGGAGAGGAACACAGCAGCTGTTACGAATCATTCCAACTTTGTTCCACAATAGCTGAAACTCTTTTCTCATATTCACGTTTGTTCTCCTGGTAAAGTTGTGCTGCCTGGCTGTTTGCTGGACTGTTTGGATTGGGTTCATCAAGCAGAGACTGGAAAAATGGGAAAACACAACGTGAGACAAACCAACGCATTTAAATCAGGGGGAAAATCAAGTGAAAACTTTCAAGTCAGATGTGTTTCAGAAGGCAGACATGACAAAGAAGGCCCAATCAAAAAAACCCCAGTTAAACCCATGGTTAGGCACCCCTAACTACATTACTGAACCTCAAATTACACACTGTACAAGCATTAGCACTGCACACATTTCTAGGCTCACAAACCTAGCAGAGACATGGCCATTTGTGCCAGTCAGCACTATAAAACTAATTCACTGTCTGGTAATAACATTACTACTGTCGTTTGGGACTAAAGAGGAGCTTCAGATGCCTCCAACAAAACTTCTCTGTAGAAAGATAAAGACAGTCACAAAGGAGACAAGAAAAAATGTGCATTTTTGCTGTGCCAGGCCATTTTTACTTATGCCAAGTAGTATGTTTCAGCAGTATTGTCCCTCTGAGGACTTCAAAAGGCAAAGCTTCACCATAAAGGTTAGTGCTTTGAACAGGAGGCAAATTTCTGCGTCTGATGTCCTATCCTGACTAAAAACAGCTAAAAAGGAACCCAAACTAGTAACTGCTTTCCTGTACAAAAACACATAATGGCAGTTTTGTAGCTCAGAATTGGTAATTATGTAGGTCAGCACCTTTGCCTTGATTGGATCTAGAAAGCTACTGCTTAGCTCACAGGGATGTGAAGTTCCCTTTGATACAGGTAGCTGGCTATCCCCATCACTGAGATGTGTGCTGTGGAACAGAGACCAACAACAACATCATGATTTGCTGAAACAGATGCAAAGTTACCTGAATTGAAGTTAAAATAGACGAGACGTCGTATGTTGGACTCCAGCGATTCTGAAGGATATCTAAACATATGCTGCCATCTGCATACACTGAAAACACCACAGAGACCACTCAGAACTGTCAGAGTTACAAGCTGCTCATGACACACTGCTCAAGGCACAGCTAATGTTCCAATTCAGACTGTGCTTGAATTAGTTCTTCAGGAAAGAGGACAGCAGCTATGGTTCACAATCCTCTGTAGCCTGACGTGCTGTATTATGAAGATTTATTACTGAAAGTAACAGAACACTTAAGAGGAAAAGAAGATGATGGCTTTAGCATGGGAATGGGCAGACCTGGTTTCCTGCTCCTGCAGTGTGACTGACCCATACTGTCTCAGAGGGAGAGCAGCGAGGCATTTGCTGCAGGAGTGGGACCCACGTGTGCCCATCACACACTGAGGTGGCAGTTCTTGCCCTGTTTCCACACACTCAGCACCTGCTGTGAGATGCACCAAGGCATTCAACAGAAAATACAGAAAACTGTGACTGAAATCCTACTTCTGCCTGGATACCTATTAGTAGTCTTACTGGAGCCTGTATGAGCCTCACCACTCAAACTCTCACACCCTTCTCTTCCAGCTTGCTCATGCCAATAAAACCCAGGAGATTACAGTAGGTTACACTGGCCTGCACTGCACTGTATTATTGCTAGAGGGGCAACAGGCATGGTTTGTGTTTTCTGCATGCACTAAGAGCTGAATAAAACCTAACAAGTGCTATGGAGGAACCATGGCACGTGTTGTCACCACGCTGCCCTCATCACTGAGCTCGGGTCAGCCACCTCCTCTATGACTGAGCACCCTCATGTTTCCCTGGTTGGTATAGAGCACCAGACAAAAGGCAGGGAGACTTGGCTGAAATCTTGTCTGACAGAAAGAAGTAACATTTGGCTCCATCAGTTCCCTGCAGCTCACAATGTGTCTGCACAGACACAACTGCTGTTAAATGGAAGGGGGCAGGAATCTGCAACCAGAATTGCCTCTTTAAGCCAACTTAAGTGCAGCTGCTGCTGAAAATACTCACAGGCTTTGCTACATATTGATTAGAAAGAGGCAGAGAGCTGCTTCTTAATAGCATCATAACTCTCAATTTTTCATCAAGCAGTTGCTGTCCTAGACATCTACTTAGGAGATGACAATGAAGAGAGATGAAGAGCAGTTAGGCATTCTAGAGCTCTGGAGAACACATGACCACACCACAAAACTTAAAGGATAACACAGCTAAATAAAGATGAGGTACTCACCATTTGGATGGAACATTTTTGATAAAAACCTAACAGTTGGAGGCTTATTTGGATATTCTTCAGAAAATTCTATTACTAGTTTAAAAGTACCTGTCCAAACAAACACAAACACAATCAGGTAAGTAACAACAAAAGAACATCTCCAGGCACACAGACAACAAATTCATTTGTGTGCTCCATGATCAATATTTCTTCTCACCATTATATCAACAAGCAACACCCAGTCTGGTTTCTTACCATGTGTTTCCAGTGATAATGGAACTATGGAACTACTACTTATAGTAACAAACCCAGCAGCAGAGGTTGGGGAGAAGATTGGAGACACACTGTATACATGGCAAAGGCAGCTAGATCCCACATTATCCCACTGCCCTCCCCCTTTTCCATGACCCAAAATGCTGGTTCCATGGATTGGGTGACTTTAAGGCGTTTCATTAAGAAGGCACTGTGGTGCCAGCAAAGAAACACTGGAATTTCATAATCAGCAATCTCAGTCTTTGGAGCTCGTAACTGATTCACTGAAAACCTTTATTATGGATCAGTGAATAATTTACTCCAACTCCTCCAACCCAACACAGAGAAACCCCATCTGCTGCCAATTACAGCAATAATACCATAATTATTAAACTCGTTATTCCTCATATGCCTAAGGGAGATTCATTACACACCAACTTTCATGTTTATGTACAAATTCAGGATTCCCTCGCCCTCATTGAGTTCTATATTCAGAACAATTCGAGGTTTTTCACCTGTTCTTCATTAGGAGAACAGCAATGAATCAAACAGGCCAAAAAGATGAAAGGAGAAAAGCAGAGTCTTGTTGAGCTCAGCTATGGAGATGTGCAAACACATCTGGCAGCATCAGGCTCCCCAGCTCAAATGTCTAGTGTGTGTGTATAAACAAGCCTTGATAGAACCATTGCTTCGTAGCGTTCTAACGAACCATCAATGACAAGACACTGCTTAGATCAAGATACATATTTTTATAGCCAACAAGCCTTACTCCTTCACTTGCTTAATCACAGAATCATAGAATCAACCTGGTTGGAAGAGACCTCAAAGATCATCGAGTCCAACCCTACTGTGGTCACTAGACCATGGCACTAAGTGCCACATCCAGTCTCAGCCTGAAAACCTCCAGGGATGGTGAATCCACCACCTCCCTGGGCAGCACATTCCAATGTCTGATCACTCTCTCTGTAAAAAAATCTATTACTAGTATCCAACCTAACCCTCCCCTGGCAGAGCTTGAGTCTGTGCCCTCTTGTCCTGCTGCTGGTTGCCTGGGAGAAGAGACCAACCCTCACCTGACTCCAACCTCCTGTCAGGGAGTTGCAGAGGGTGATAAAGTCTCCCCTGAGCCTCCTCTTCTCCAGGCTGAACACCCCCAGCTCCCTCAGCCTCTCCTCATGGCACTTGTGCTCCAGTCCCTTCACCAGCCTCGTTGCTCTTCTCTGGACCTGCTCCAGCACCTCAATGTCCCTCCTGAACTGAGGGGCCCAGACTTGAGCACTGTTTGAACACAGTTTGTTTCAAAGTATATGCAGATAGCATCTATTATTTTTACAAAGCAGAACAATGTTAACAGAGGCAGTATTTATAAGAATGACAAACGAGACAAAAGTTAGAGACTTACCATCTTCAAAAGGTGTCCCTTCTGGCCTGAAAGGGTTTGAAAATAAACTCCAGTTAGAAGTGATCATTACCTACTTCTACACAGGCACAATAAATTTGTATCTTCTTCCTCATCCTCCCCAAGGTACAGGTAGAGGCAATAATTTAAATATCTAGAGAAGCATCCAGAGGCAACCTCTGAGAGCTTTGTTGTATCCAAGACACTTCCTCATGGTCACTCTGCTGGTTGGGGTATCTACTTCATCATCATCCCAAACAATACACCTGCCACTATGTGACCAGACTGGAACTAATGAGCAGATTACTAGCAAACATACTTCAGTTTTAGGCAAGGCTACTGAGCCAGCTCCTCTTCTGTAGGACATGCAATGTAACTTCCCAGACAGAACCAGTACCTTGTCCCACTGGGAATCAATCCAATCACTGCTAATACATCTGGATTTAATGGCTGAGAACACGCAGTGCTTATGTAGTTTAAAGAGGAATCCTGCTTTTTCATAACCCAACTCCCACACAGTCTAACCTATTTATTAAGCCACAAGCAAGCTTTAATCAACAAAAATGTTGAAAAAATCTGAATTTTTTTTTTGTTTCCTGTGCACCCCATATTATCCTTGAAAACAGATTTTCACTGTGATAGCACATTTGGTAATTTTTCTATGTTTTCTGAGTTTATATACATAAAAGAAGGTAATTATTGCAAAAAAACCCACCAGGTTGTTATACTTAGCCCTTCAATAAAGAATTTAATAGTGATAAAGAACTCTTACCCAAATATAACTGCATTCCATTGCATGATGTTATTCTCAGATGGTGCACCACTGACACCCACAGGAGGGTCTTCTTGCAACCTAAGGATTACAAGCACAGAACGCAAGTCTTACATAAATGAAATACTCCCACCTGCAAGCACAATTTAACAGTAATATCCACGTTTTGTCAATATTTTCTCACCCCAAATCAGAGGAGACAAAGCATTACATGCAGATTATCAACACTCCTAAAGCCAAACCTACAAGGCAAAGCACATCTAGTTTTCCTTCGTGTTTTACACCGAGACAGTACAAGGGCCTAACAGGTCTGATTAAGTGTTCAGGGAGCAAAGGATTAACTGTAAGAATAATTTAAAGCTCTGCAGACAGCTGAGATTTACAGTGCTACATGGTGAACTATGGAAGAGCAATTGCTGCTGGCTGCCAGGATGAGGAAGAGAAGGAGCTGCAGCCACAAAGAGGAGCTGAAATCCAGGCAGCGACACACAGAACACACTTGCTGGGACTCAGCAAAAGGCACTGCCAGTGGAGCTTTCCCTGCATTCCCAGATCTGTGCATACGACGTGGCTAAATTTGGTATAAGCCTATTTTGACTGGCAAGCTGATTGCTTCGAAAGGGAGCAACAGCAAACCTGCACATTGCTCCCTCTTACCACTTCAACAAATGTGTTTATCTCTAAAGCAATCACAGGAGCATTTTAAATTATTTTTAGTTCCTTAATCCTTGGACTCAGGAAAAGCATGTTACTTACTGACAGCCTCATCAACTTGGACCAGGCAGAAATATGTATTGCAGCCAAAGAGCAGGATCCAAACACTCCTCTCTCCCAACCCTTCTGCAGATCACAGGAGACCCTGAGCAGCACAAACCAGCGAGCCCCAACCGATCTGCCTGATCAATGCCCTTCAGTGACAGTTCCTCCTCACCTCACCTTTCTGCCTCTAGACTTATGCAAGAATAAGAAAAACACAGTGCCTGCCCTTGCTCCAAAAGCAATTCTTGAGGTTGGATCACAACACAGTACACCTATGAACAAACTGCCACGAAAAGCTCTGCAGACATAGGGACAAATTCTAACTCAGTGTCGATGTGCAGATGCAGATTTGCTCACAGCTGACAGCAGCACAGCCAGGCAACCCTCCTGCACCTGCACTGCCTTGGCCTGTGGTAAAATTGTCCATGCCCACGGATGCTGAGCTGCAGTGCTGCCCTACAGAGCTGCCCAGAGCCCCTCTGAACCCTGTGTTTACATCCCTGCCCTCCCAGCACAGGCAGTTCAGACAGCTCAGTATCAACAACATAAACCACCTACTATTTTGGTCAGGGAAAGCAGGAACAGGACTTCTTCCTACGTGACAGCCAGGCTACATGCCAACAGCAGTGCCTGAGCATTCAGCCTGACAAATGCATCTGGACCATGGCTTTGGTGTTTAGATCAACTTCAAAGCACATGTGCACCCTACTGTCACTGGGTCTAACTGCAGAAAAGATCTGGCAAGGACTGGGGATGGGACTGATTCTGAAAGTGCCTAGAAGTCTTGAGCAGCTCTGTAATCGCTATCAACAAAAACAAATAACTTCATTCCCCTTTTGGTTTAGTGAAACAAATTACAGGAGATAGGTTAAGCAGATTTTCTCTCTTCACTGCTCCTGACAATCACAGCTGTGAAAGGAGTTTACTTTTAATGAAGTGAGTCAGAGTTCGCAGCACACAGTCTGTTGTTTCACTATCAAGTACAAGTAACTTAAGGCTAAACAAATATGTAACTTGCAATAGGAAAGTGACACGAGAAAGTTACGTAAGTTTTGGGGTATCAAAGTTGTCATAAATAAATCCGATTTACTTTGTGTTTACTTGCTTATACTTTTCCACAGCTTTAAAGTCTTCTCTCTGGCCTTAACTTCAAAATTCTTAAACCAGCCCTTCTAGGACGATAAAGGCCTAAACCCACATCTGATTGCAATCGTGAAAAATTACTTAGTCACTCAGCCTGGAAAAAAGATTAAATCACTGGTTCATGTCATCTGGGTAACCAAACACAATAAAAAGTCTGAATATCCTGTTTTGATTCGAACGGGAATCAAGCAACACCCACTTCACAAACACCAACACACACACACATAGCAACAGGGGTGGGCTCAACACCCCAAACCCAAAATTCACAAACTGAGTTCATAAATTGAGCTTTTTTGCCACAGCAATCACATAAAGCGACTACAATACACGTCAACTGTTTACTGATATATTTTCAGGGACTGGTCTACCATAGCCAGGCTAAAAAAAGAGACACTATCAGAGCTGACTCACCTCCAACAACTCCTGAGCAACTCCAAATCATACCACATACTGGAAAGCTTACAAAGGAACCCCTCACCCTTTTTCACCCTCTATTCTAAGTGTGTTTACGTGTCAGGCTGGAAATCATTTATCCCCAAACCAGTGGCCTTAACATTTAAAACACTGCACCTCACAACTTTAGCTCCTTTAACCCCAAGATTCCTCACGCCCCAAAACTTTGAACCAAAACACCTTAAACGAGACGTTTGGAGATGAATATACCCCCCAAAAAACTTACCTTGAAGCGACACCCACCCACCCCACAAACCTCATCCCCATCTCAAGTTTTGCTTGAGGTCTTCCAAACTTCGGGAAGGGATGGAATTCTGCCTCAAAAACCCTGAGGAGGGTGAAGGCTCCGCATGAAGGAGGAAGGCCAGGGGGGCAGCTTGGGCTCGCCACGCCGCG
>NW_008673298.1:0-10139 GCF_000695815.1 Acanthisitta chloris
CCGCGGACAGACACCTGTAGCGCTTCTAACGGCCGCATCGTCCGCCTTTACTTCGGCCTAGTCATTCGCACCCCCTGCGAAATGCGTACCGCGCTTTTTGGGCGCTTAATTTAGGACCAGAACTTAGGTAACTTACTTGGAATGGGTGGCAGAGACAGCGCTGAAATCCAGACCTTACGCCTCAGTCCGGAGGGCACGGCAAACCTCACGGAAATTACTCATGCTTAAGAACTAAGCGCACAGGCACTCTGTGAAGGATCAGGATCTCGTTTTCTGCTGTGCTTCAGTTCCTCATCTGCAAGATGAGGATAATAATACTTCCTTTCTCACATCCTATCTTCATCTTTGCTCTCATACAGCAAAAAAAAATTAGGCATAACTTTGTGCACGTGATTAATCCCATTGACTTAAACTGGGCAATTCAGAGATGAAAAGTCAAGCAAGCATGTAAGCTTGGAAAGATCAGGACCTCAGAACTCCAGCTCTCTGAAACTACCAGTATAATACTTACTAAAAGTTTGTACTGTACAACAAGATTAGGTCTCCTAGGTTAAGCTGGGCTTCATTTAGAACAAAATGGCAAAACTGTACCTGGGGATTTATTTCAGACACTCCTTCCCTCAGAGATCTGCAGAGGTGATTGCTGGGTGCTTCAGGAGCTCGGATAGTATCCGGGTGTGCTTGGGATGAACCAGGTACACCCAGTGCATCTCAAGGTTTTGATGTTTTGTACTGCATCTTTAAAGAGCTGCAGAACCCTCCTTGTACTATAACTTATAAGTAGACTTTATGGATCTGACAGGGTTGAAACTCAGAGCCAAATTCTCCTCATATTTATTCCAGAATCCCCCCATGTCTTCCAGCAGGTTTGCTTAAAAGGGAAACAAGAGCATTTGACCAGTAGAATCACACCCCCGCATTAAAAAGAAAGATTTTTAAAGGATCTGCAAAAAGATCCTCAAAAAGGTACCCCCATGTGCTGAGCAGTTAGTATCTTTCTCCAGCAAATCACAAAGAGCTCTGCCTCAGCAGGACTGGCAATACAGGCAGGGAGAGCTCCACCAGATATCTTTAAAAGCAGAAGCTGGTTCACTCGAGGGAACAGAGCAGCTTTCTGCAGGTACGTGCATTTGGATATTTGGAAGTAAAAGGACTGACACTCCACTGAGGAATGGCTCTTTCAGGAGCCGTTTGCTGGCTCTCCAGTGCTCCAGCACACCAAGGGAGAACTGATTTGGCACACATTTTAAAAGGCAGATTTCACAAGCCATGATGCCTCATTAAAGATTTGATAGGAGTTTTAAGGTCAGAATCAAGTTGCTAGGCATGTATGACCTGAGCCTGCCAAAGTCAAATCTGGTAAAGGATCTTCTGCAACTCACTGCGTTTAGGTTTGTTAGCAGCTCATAGGAGCTCTGCACTTAGTAGATGTTGTGAAGATCCTTTTATGGCTGTCACCCTGGAGAAGGACTAGAAGTACAACCAACAGCAGCACTGAGCTCACTGATGGCCACCTGATGTCATGTACAGCAACTTCCTTGCTGGGATAGCAACAGTGAGCAGTCTGAAAAGAGGTCACTGTCCCAGTGATGTTTTACCAAGTGTTAAGGGGTAGTTGCAGATATACACTTAGACACTTGCTTGAGGTGCAGATTCTACAAAATTTTTCTTGTGGTACTTCCACTGACATTACTGGGAATTTTGGATGAGCCAAAGTGGGTTGTAAAGGACAAAAGGTAGAGCAATTTGTATCAAAAATAAATGAGTGGCCTTACAGTTGTCTAA
The DNA here is from genome assembly GCF_000695815.1 of Acanthisitta chloris. Classification (NCBI taxonomy): domain Eukaryota; kingdom Metazoa; phylum Chordata; class Aves; order Passeriformes; family Acanthisittidae; genus Acanthisitta; species Acanthisitta chloris. The sequence goes on from NW_008673298.1 coordinate 1,786, forward strand.
TTCACTGCCAGCTAAATCTTACCTCAGACGAAATCTACTAAAGAGTCTTTTCCCTTCCTATGAGATTTATTTTGGGAAGCATATACCAAGGCTGCACAGTGAATGGTTTCCTTCAGATTTGTTCTTAAATGCAAATAGTAATTGTTATTGCAGGAGGTGCTATGTTTCTACTGCTGTGTATTACCATTTGTCATTTATTGCTTTCCTATGGCAGTCTTACCAGCCTGAATCCTCAAAATGGACAGCATGTCACATTCATGCTGCTTCAATCCATTACCAGGCAGGTGCTGGTCTTTAAATACAAAAATACAACAGAAAAGTTTTGCAAATTGAGGACCAATAAAAAGGTTTTAAGCACAGAGCATGCATATTAGGTACAGTAGCTGGAGTATGCCAGACAGGTGGTTCTCTTGCCTTTCCACCACAAAATTTATGTTTTAGTCCTAAATATTTGGAGAATGACCTGGGCACAGTGTCCAAAGGGTTTGCTTGCGGGAACTAGTTGGGTAAGTAGTTCTCATTCAGTTTGGAAAACAGAAGTTCTGATCAAGATGAGGATGGTCACCCAAAGATTTGTCACCCAAAGCACGGTAAATTTCCAGAGGCACAAAAGGGTAATGGATATTGTCTTCTACAGTCAGAAATCTCCCTCAAATGACTATTTCTACTGTAATGCTAAGTATGACCAGCTTGTTTCATAATCCTTATGTAGCTAGTTCCCTCACCCCAAGAAACCCCTCACAGGACTATTTTGCTTTCAGATGACTCTTCATACTTTGCAGTGCCAGAAGTGCTTAAGAAAATATCATGAACCTCAGACCAAAAAGTTGAATGGCAGCTATTTGAATATAACATATGAAATACAGATCACTGCTCTGATTCCACATAATGTCTAATATTTAATAGATCTTTGTTTAGAATCTTTGATCCTTTTAACTTTAGTCTCAGATTTTTAACTTTATAAAAGAACTCTGTCACCTTTTAGCAAAGCTCTAATGCTTTTACCTCAAAAGCATCTCGGAATTCCAGTTTCCTCACCTTACACATCATGGGAAATACCACCTGCGCTACTGACACATAAATAGAAAATATGACCACCACAATCTTCGTTCCTTCCCATCAATCTGTTCATGTAATTTTCCTCTTTGCATTGCCGTGCTGACTCCTCAGCCACTGTTGCAATATATTTATTACTCACCTCTCTACCAATTTACCTTATATTGGCTTCCCACTGTCCTTTACTTGATCTCTCCCATCATTCTCCTTTCTCATTTATGTATAAGCATTTCAGGCAATTGCCTCTAGGCTTTTTTCCCACATAACTTTTCTTCATCAGCGGACCTCTCTTAACTCAACTACAAGTCCCTCACTCTGTCCAGTCTGTGTATTTTCCATTGACTTCTACCATACTACTGTTCTGAGTCACCTGTGTGAAACCAGAAAGCTCCCCCATATGGTTTTGTACCTCAGCCACTCCACTCTTCCTTTGTGAGCTTCTTATCAAGAGGCCCGAGAAACTCTTGGTGCCTTATGGACACTAACATAAACACAAGATAAATAATTGCCATAATAATGCAAGGAAGTGTGGATGACAGACGACCAAGTATGTCAGATTTTAATTTGTATGTAGGTGAAAGGAGAGAATAACTAACAGTTTGCCATCAGTGGATTGGTTAATGTCTTTCCATTTTTTGTAACAGTAAATGCAAAGAAAGGGGGTTTAGTTTGAGGGGTTTTGTTGGGCTTCTTTTTTAAGGTAGAAGAATATTTTACAGTAAGAAAATGTAATAAGCTGAATATGACTGCAGACATTTTTGGCATCAAGGACAGGAACATATTGTATGATTGTTGACTGACTGATGTGGAACCATGAAGCTGAATCACGTTTGATGTTCAGCAAGGAGAATCTCAAGTTTATATGTATTTACAATTTTAGAGGAATTAAACACTGGTTCTGGGTGTACAGATGCACACATATATGCACAAAACACCTTGGAAGGGACATACCAAAGGCATAATTGGTCCCACACATTCTATCATATCCCTGTTTGAAAAACATCCCTTCTAAAGCTTTCTGCTCATAGTTGCATCTGGACCAAAGCTAAGTACAGGCCTCTCACCAGCCTGTTATCTCCTTGCTTTCCTGTCTGATCTCTGGCATTTTTCACAGGCTTTGATAAACTGAAGAATCTATTGGAGGAACAACTGGTCAGTGGGGCTGGATACAGGACAAATACGGTGGAGACAAGAACCAGCCACACCACCATTCTGTTTCATATGTTAGATACACTGTAACTATTGCTAGTTCTGCTTAGGTAATGCACAGAGGAGCTAGTTAATAGGTGTCATTTTATTACAAGTTGTTGCTGTCTTCTCAGGCAACGTGAATTGCCTGATCTGTCAAAAACATGGGACATTCTTGATTACAGGCTAATCAATCTTGTCTGAGACTTGGTTACATAGAGTAATACCTTGGTGTCAGGAGAGGAGAAAAGGACACACTATCCTTCTACAATGTGAAAGTTCTGACCACAGAAAGCTAAGGCACTACTACTGTCAGCTACAGCATCCTCAGCTAGGACAGAACTAGAGAGTTGCAAGAATCACACTTCTTACTTCAAAGACCACCCAGCAATTACTCTGCATGTAAAAAACATGGTATGTAGGATTTAGTCTAATGTATCTGCAACCAAAATTCCGTCTCTCTGTTTTGAAATGACCTGCTCTCATGAGACCCCACCTGGAATGCTATGTGCAGTTCTGGTGCCCTCAACACAAGAAGGACATGGAACTGTTAGAGCAAGCCCAGAGGAGGCCATGAGGTTGGTAAAAGGACTGGAGCATCTTCCCAGTGAAGGCAGGTGAGGAAGTTGGGGCTGTTCAGCCTGGAGAAGAGAAGGTTGCATGGAGACCTCAGCAACCTTCCAGTGTTTGAAAGGCCTACAAGGGAGCCAGAGAGGGGCTCTGTTAGGAACTGCAGAAGGAGGGGAAATTTAGGTTAGATATTAAAAGAAAGGTTTTTACTGCAAGGGTGTTGAGACACTGGCACAGGTTGCCCAGGGAGGTAGTGAATACCTCAACCCTGTCAGTGTTCAAAGCCAGGTTGGATGAAGCCTTGAGCCACCTGATCTAGTGACGAAGTGTCCCTGCCCATGGCAGGGGGAGTTGGGACTAGATGACCTGTAAGGTCCATTTCAACCCTTTAAATTCTATGATTCCTATGATTCTATGTCTCCTATGGCCTATAGAAAAGGTTTTGCTGCTTCAGCTATTTTAATTGATAAGTCTAGTTTATGCTTATTATCAATTAAAATAGCAGAAGCAGAAAAGCTTCAGTTTATGCTTGCTTTTTGTTTGTAATTAGTTTTACATAGAACATACATAAAATTCATCTTATATCTGGAGACAGCTACTGAAGTCCAGTAGTTACTCTTCCTATGGCCTATAGAAAAGGTTTTGCTGCTTCAGCTATTTTAATTGATAAGTCTAGTTTATGCTTATTATCAATTAAAATAGCAGAAGCAGAAAAGCTTCAGTTTATGCTTGCTTTTTGTTTGTAATTAGTTTTACATAGAACATACATAAAATTCATCTTATATCTGGAGACAGCTACTGAAGTCCAGTAGTTACTCTAGATTTCTAACAAAACCGAGAAGAGAAATGCTTTAGTCAGAGTTACAAATTCAAAATTATTTGATATTTCTCTTACTTAAAATGCCTCAGAACAGGACTGCAATAATTTCTGTACTAGTACATATCCATAAGGTTCCCAGAACTCTTGATCAGACATAAGGGAAAACATGGAGAGTCCAGCACAGGGCAACAAAGATCATGAACGGACTAGGACACCTTTCCTTTGAGGAAAGGCTGGGAGAATTGGGTCTGTTCAGCCTGGAGAAGAGAAGGATCAAGTGGATCTTAGTGTCTAAATACTTGATGGGAGGGAAGAAAGAAGAAGGGGGTAAGAGACAGTGGGTAAAGGAAATTTTGCCTGAACACAAGGAAGTACCTTTTTTACTGTGAGTGTGTTCAGACACTGAAACATGTTTACCAGACAGGCTGTGGAATCTCCAGCTGTAGAGGCATTCAAAACCCAGCTGGACTTGGTTGTGGGGAACCTGCTCTGGCTGAACCTGCTTCACCGGGAGGAGTTGGACAAGATGATCTCAAGAGTCTGTGATTAGAAAAAGGCAATCATCTGTTTTTCAGAGATTATTAAATATGCAATGCATAAATTTAAAAAGAGAAATGTCCTATCATGTTAGTTCTGTTACTGATCCCTTCCAAACTTGTGAATTCATAAACTACAGCTAACGCCATACTTCAGTTTAAATTTCTCAACTAATTTTTGTTTTGAAAAAGTGGGGTAAAACTTTTCTAGTTATATAAAAGGGGCTGAATTAAGAGGGATACTCACACTTCTTTTGTCTATCCATTGTATCTGGGGTTCAAAGGATTTGGTTTCTTTTTCTTTTTTTTTTACACATATTACACAGAGGCACTATAAATGTTTACAGGGTACAGATCACAGTTGTTAGGACCTAATCTACTCAGGCAGAGATGAAGATGTTCCTGAGCCTAGTCAGATACTGGATCTGTACCAAGATCAACATTGTTATACAGCTATTTCTCCACTAATAGAATTGTGTAAGAACTGACAAATGTTTCTCTTGATGGACTATTGCCAAAATTAATCCTACTTGAGAAGGTAGCTGTCCATTTTTGCATGCCCTTAATCCTGATTTAAGAAGGAAGACATTAGAAGTTTAGAATGATAGTTGACTGGCAAACGGACAGTTTATCCTCTTCCTCAATTGCTCTTATAATTACTCCCTAAAAATTCATATGGACAGATTCAAAAACTTAAAAGTAGGTATCTGTTGGATTTACTGACAAAGGTGAAATGAAACAAATCTGCTGTAATTTCAGTGCTGTGTACTAAGAAGCAGGATGATCAGGTTAGGGTGTCAGGGTAGTCAGGCATTGGAATAGGTTGCCCAGAGGGGTGGTGGAATCACCATCCCTGGAGATGTTTAAGAGGCATCTGGATCTGGCACTGGGTGATATGGTTTAGTGGTCCAGGGGGTTACAGTGGTGGTGCTAGGTGGACCTGATGATCTGAAAGGTCTCTTCCAACCTTGATGATTCTATGAATCTAGGAAGCAATAGAGAGTTGTGTTAATGAACAGACACATTGGTCATAGAGGTTTGATTATTTAATTTTATTTTAAATCCGTCTCTTAAAGTTTTTGGTAATAGAGGTTTGGTTATTTCATTTTATTTTAAATCCGTCTCTTAAAGTCTGTTGGCTATTTTTTTCAAATCACAAAACTCTAATGAAGTCAGATTAGAAAGATTCAGAAGTACATTACACTCAATTTTCAGAAAGAGTAAACTATTACTAGTACAGCTAATACTGGAAGGATTGATCTGAATTCACTGCTCACAAAATCTTCAGTAACAATATTCAGTGAATATCTGTGAACAGTTGCATTGCATGGTAGTTCAACATTCTATTGTTTCATTTGATAATGTGAATCATCTAATATTGTTTTGTAACTGCACAAAAGTGGCAAGAATATTCATGTTCTAGTGAATCTAGTAGTCATTCTGTTAGAGATTTGCTTTCACTGAACATTTTTATTAATAAAACTCAATTCAGCTTTATAATAAGTACACTCATTTAGCCCTAGAAAACAACACTAGTGTCTGTGAGGTCTGCCATCTTCTACAGGTCCCACCTTGCTCAGGAGACTGTCCATTAAGATCACTGTGTATAGTTAGTAACAGATTATAACTTCTGATACTTGCTGCATATATATGCCAAATATCCTGAGTCTGGACAAACAAACCCATTTTCAGTAAGTGTATCTTTGTGCCTTCCTATTCCAAGGTATTTCAATATAGCTGAGAGTGTACATCTCCTCTCTGGATTATCCTATTTGTAGTTAATGATGATGGGTATGTGGTCAGAGTACCATTGTGATCGCTAACACTTGTTCAAAACCATTTTGTTTAATAGCAGTTAAGAGTTTCTGTTAAGGAATCCAAGAGGGAGATGTCTTCTATAACAAAAACAGCAACACAGCAAGCTCTGGAGATTACTTCTGCAGCGCAAGCAAGAGATTTGGACAGTGTTCACTGAGCAAGCTCCGGAGATTACTTCTGCAGCCCAAGCAAGAGATTTGGACAGTGTTCACTGTGCAGTTTTGAGTAAACCATTCTGTCTCTTTGTAGCACAGTTCCTTGGAGAAAATGGCAATGTTAACTCTTCTTTATTTCACAAGGGTATTTAGAGAACACCACAAACATTTTGAAAATTTCAGCAAGTGTGATAAAAGAATCTATTATAAGGGCGTGTCTGCAGGGCAGGCTGAAGCTTCTCTGCCTTCACATTGAGCTGGCCAGATGACAAGCCAGCTGTGAGCTTGTGATGGATTAACCTTGGTTGGCTGCCAGGTGCCCACCAAGCCAGTCCCTCACTCTCCTTCCTCAGCAGGACAGGGGAAGAAAATAGGATGAAAAACCTCATGGGTCAAGATATGGACACCAACTGTCATGATGGGGGAATCAGACTCAACTTGGGGAAATGAATATTTTATTGCCAGTTAGTAACAGGAAAGCATAGTGAGAAATAGAAAACACTGACACTAAAAACACCTTCCCTCCATCCCCTTCTTCCCAGGCTCAGCTTCTCTCCTGATGCTTCTATGTCCTCCCCATGAGCAGTGTATGAGAATGGAGAATGGGGCTTGCGGAAAGTTCATAACACTTCATGTTTCCTGCTCCAGTAAGGAGTCTCTCCCATGGTTCCCATCATCTGCAGGGTGGATATCTGCTCCACTGAGATCCTCTGTGGGCTTCAAGGGGACAACCTACTTCACCATGGTCTTCTCCCTGGGCTGCAGGGGAATCTCTGATCCAGCACCTAGAGTACCTCCTTTCCCTTCTTCATTGGCCTTGGTGTCTGCAGGGCTGCTTCTCTCACATCTGATTACAGCTGCTGTACAGCATTTTCAACCTTTTCTTAAATATGATATCCCAGAGCTGTCACCAGCACTGCTGATGGCCTCAACTTTGGCTGGCTGGAACTGGCTCTGTCTGATAAGGGGCAGGTCACAGAAGGCATCCCTGCAGCTTTCACCTCTACCAAAGCCTTGCCATATAAACCCAGGGGCATCCCTGCAGCTTCCACCACTACCAAAGCCTTGCCATATAAACCCAGTGAGCTTGAAGACAAATAGCTACACTGATGCTATCTTGAAGATACCAGCTCAGCTGTCTGATTCCCAGTGTAGAGCTGCTTACTCCAGCAGATGCACAGCATAGGTAGGGAACATCGTATATCTTCCATTCATCCAAGTGCAGGCATGCCCACCTGGCAGATAAGCAGCTTTTTACACGTGGGCTTCTAAAAAGCTGTACTTCAGATTGTTTTTGTTATTTGCATTACCTGAAAACAAGTAGATGCCACTCAGGGTCTAGGACTCCATCACATGTGGCAGTGTGCAAACAGCTCATGACCTACATTTAGTCAGACAACAGATAACCAACCGCTACACACAGCTCAGGGAACTCAAGGAAGAGGTGAGATCCTATCAGGCAAATAAACAGGCCAGGGATTGAAGTGCAGCATCACTGTAGTTGTTACCAAGTTTTGTATTATTTGTGTAGTTCCTGTTATTCCACAGCTAAGAACAGGTTTGAAGGAAAAAAAGAATTAACCAGGGTAGTGTGTAGGGACACATCCTTCCCAGCCCCACAACCCACAGCTAAGAACAGGTTTGAAGGAGAAAAAGAATTAACCAGGGTAATGTATAGGGACACATCCTTCCCAGCCCCACAAGAAGAATGTTATGATTTGGAAAGAGAATGAGCAGGCTGGGGAGAGTGGTCAGGGAAGTTCCCAGCAAAGGTACAGTAATTATTAGATTAAACCAAGGATGGAGAGCCAAGAGCAGATAAAAATTCCCAAACCCATGTGCTAAGGCAATGATGTCTCCAACATTTTGAAGGAACAGGAGAGGAAAGGACAGGCTTGTTTCTGACAAGGATGAGAGACAAGGTGAAAGGTGAGTGAGACACAAGGGGATGGATGAGGATGAGAGACAAAGTGAAAGGTGAGTGAGACACAAGGGGATGAGAATTTAAACACGAATTTCAGCTCCAGGCAGGCTTAGGAAGGGCCCCTCCACCTGGGCAAAGCCATGCAGGAAGGATCCACAGCTTTCCAGCCTATTCCTTACAGAAGGATACAATAAAGGTGGCTTGAAGGGAAGGTCATGTTATTTATTCTGGTCTGAAATAACATTTTGAAGGAAAGGTCGTGTTATTTATTCTGGTCTGAAATAACA
>NW_008673299.1:0-2699 GCF_000695815.1 Acanthisitta chloris
GAAGGAAGGAAGGAAGGAAGGAAAGATAAACTTCATTCTTATAAAAAATATTTGGCTGTTTGTTGTTTTTGGGGTTTGTTGGGGGTTTTGGGTGTTTTGAGGGTTTTTTTGGGTATGTGTTTTGTTGTTTTGTTTTGGGGTTTTTTTGGTTGCTGAGATTTTTGGAGGCTTGCAGATGGAGATCATGAACTTTAAGATGAGGTTTAGGGAGATAAGCCTGACCTGTCAGGGACCAGGCCTAGCTCAGGTGCCTCTGGTACACAGTACAGTTCTTCCCAGTCCCCTACACACTCCTGCAATGATAAAGCTAAACACAAAGTTTTCCTTTACCCATCCCCTGTGCTGCATGGTCTTTCCTGTATGCTTGTGGCATACAGCACATTGGCAGGGCTCAGGGTACCCGTGCTGCAGAGATGTGTGTCACCAAAAAATTAAGTGGTAGACCACAGTCCAGGTTATGGTGCAGATGGGAATGGACTTCAGTGACATGCTGGAAGCTGTGATGGGGGACACTAACTGCGGCTTTTCTGTTCAGCACCACAGCAAGGCAAAAATTTGCTCTCATATATATACAGGCTCCAAGCTTTTCAATATCCAGGAGCTGGCTAGAAGTCATGAAGAAAATATTTTCATCATGCATAAATTTAACACCGTAAGTTTTATATCTAAGGCTGTGGGAACCTGAAACTCACTTTCAGAAAAAACACAACTGCCCAAAAATTAATTTGGTAAAGGGAACAGCTGCTCTTCTCTAATAAGGTGTTATAGTGATTCACCATTCTTGTGACTGGTTCAGATGCAAGCCCCATTTTTCTTTCACTCAATAGAAATCAACTCATCTTCCCTCAGCAATTTTCCCTGAAAAGCATTGGATTTTGAGCCTATACAATTGCTTGATAGCTAGGACTTGGGGATGCAAAAGAAAACAGTAATGGACTATTGGAAAATATGCTGTATCATGAGGCAGTGCTTTCCATTTTCAAAGGAGTAGGAAGCTCAAGGCCCTCTGTGGATTCCCTTCTGTCATAGGATGAACAGAGGCTGCTATAGGTCTAGTAATGTCTTACTTCTCTGATGTAGCAAACCCAGAGAGCAAGAGGAAATGAATACCCTGCTGGGACAGACCTACTGTGAGCAATGGTTGTTTGCCATGCAGAGAGGCTGTGCAAAGCTGATATAACTGCTGGAGCATTCCTCTGCAATACAAAATCATCTGGCATTGTTCAGTGAGCTAGACAGGGTTGCATTATCATTAGTATGCTGATGACGCAGTGTGTTTAGAAATTATCTTGCAAATTACTTTGACTAATGTGGAAAAGGGAAGAGATTCCTGAGGACTACAATGGGAGGCATTGATTATTCATTTCTGATTTGCTTAGGCCTAGATGCTCGGTGATTTTTCCACAAATCAAGCATGCTATCAGGACCTTCCTCACAATTAATGATACACAGAAGTTCAGATTTAGTAACTTTCCAACTAAAGCCCCCCTATTATGATTGGTTAGTAGTTTCCATACGAGTTTTTGTCATCACAGCTAACTTCCTATAGCATGCCCAAGGGAAGGACCTTCAGATGGGCAGAGGTCTTTTTGACCTGTAGATGTGATTTTTTAATATTATAGTGAAGATAATTCAGTTAAGGGATACATGGATCTTGAGTCTTTTGCCAAGTTGGCAAAGTATGTAAATAGACATACAACATCTTGGTTTACTACACTTACTGGTCCCAGGATGTCCTTGACTAAGGGATACTAACTGCTTGCTCCACTGATTAAGTGTCCCTTCTTGCTGATTAGGAAAGTCATAATTAGCCAGCTTAAAATATATAAAGAACATCCCATTCTAAGATAATTTTGATGCATTCTGCATTTTGCATCAGCTCATGGGAAGGAAGATCCAATATCCACACCTGCCTTAATCAAAATAATATAAAATCTAATTACTTCAAAAGGAAGGAAAAAAAATACAGCTTGGGAAAGTTAATCAAAGAAACCAAAAGTAAACTAAATGCTAAAAACCCCTTATATTGCAGTAATTGAGTGAAAAAGAAAATAGGTCCACAGAAGACATTGATTAAGCTTATGTGGTCAAGAAAAATTTGTTCATAGAAATATTTGAAATCTTGAGATGATTTCTTTGGAAACAGAGTAAATTGGGTGTGAAGCATAAATGAAGCCCAAGAATGCTGAGTGGCCAAACTATTTAGCTTGGATTGGGACTAGATTAAAAATATGAAAATGAAACAATGAGAAAGAGAATTTAGGAGTAAGAAGCAGGCAATTGAAGGACAAAAATTTGAGGTGTACAATGACATGTGAGTTACAAAGTGAAAAGAGTAAGCTGGCAGAGAAAATGATATGGGATCCTAGTCAGTGCTTTCAGAAGTCAGTAAGGGTCCTTCCATTGACATCAGTGGGAATTAAATCCATCTCTCAGACAAAATGACAAAGGAAACAGAACTGAAAGAACATACAATAAAAAAATCCCAACAGTTAGACAAAGCAAAACAGAACAGATGGTGTTTGGAGTGCATAATGCACTAATAAATGGGCTAGTCTGTGTCTTTGCCTTTGACAGGCACTATTATGTTTAATGGTATGCTTAAACAATATACTTAAATGATGGATTATTTTCTTGATAAGAATAATTTCTGTAGTCTAAAGTAATTTAAGATGGTTTCTGTTAACAGTAATTAGACA
>NW_008673299.1:2728-5756 GCF_000695815.1 Acanthisitta chloris
ATAAAGCTTTCAATCTAGTTGCTGTATGAATCATCATTTTTCTTTTTAAAAAATCTTTTTATTTTCATTTTTTTAATTTTAAATTATTCATTTAAGTGTTTCAAATTAAGCACAGGCCTAAATATACATACAGACTAATTATCAGATCTCCAATTTCGAATCACATCTGGTTAGATGGCTCTTCAGATCTCCAAGTGGAGTTACTTATTCTTGTACATCTGTATGCAGGTTGGCAGTATTTATACTTGATTGGTCTATTTTACATGTTTATGTCTCTAATTTAAGAAGTTTTTCATCTACTAAAATAAGTAATGAGAACTGGATTTGTGTCAAATTGTATTGGAAAATTATCTGCAAGAAGATCCAGGCATAAAAAGGCTTACTCACAAAGTTATGGTTTTGTGGTGAAGAGTATGAACATTTCTTTTTCTTCTTTTTTTTTTTCACAAAGTAGTGCTGCCTAGCCTGATGGTACCGTGATGAAGATCTGCTCATCCTGGCCCAGCTCAGACGTCCACTACACCTACATTTAGATGAATACTAATTTTGTTCCAGCATGCCACCATCTGGTAAATCGCTAGTTTCATTGAGAAAAATCCAACAATATTCCTTCCCAAAATTGCCTTTTTTTTCTTTTTCAGCAGCTGTCATCAACATCGATAATGTTTCATGAAGGTTTTTATTACAGAAATAAAAATGCAATATCCTCTGCCACTGTTTTTTGTACTGCAAATCTGGCTGTTTACCAACAGATTGTTGAGGTTTATGAGAGAGATTTAAATATTGCATTTTACTCACAAAAGCCTGATAGTTATCCCCATTTTTCAATTATAAGTGCCTTCTAGCTGTTTGCTCACATATCATGAAAAATAATGACTTAGAAATAACTTTTAATGCACAAAATACCTGGAATACAAAACTAAAATTTTATTCCCATTATTAATTTCTAGGTGAACTCAAATATCCTCATACTGACCAATTACATGTTGTGCAAGGTAACAGGTTACAGAGAATTTCCCTGGAATCTGCTGAAAATATTTTAAAAACCTGTAAGTTCAAATTACTTTTTTGAGCATTGTGCATTTATTTTGCCGAAGTATTAGTTGCAATATCATTAATCCATGTACTTCTGTCAAGATGTAATGACCCAGTTGCAGAACATATTTCAGAATTTAAGACCAAAAGAAGGAGCTGTCTAAAACACCTGAAACAGAAATGCTATGCAAAAGATCAGTGGAAAACCATCTGTAATTCTGACTGTTCAACTCTAGTATCTGCTTATATAACAAGGTAGTTGATGGGTCAAAGCTGTAAGAAAGTTACAGATTTGAGATTTACTTACTTTCAGAGTAAATTAATATGAGGAGAGTGATAGTTTTTAGCAGTGTCTTCTAATTGCATACATTCAATTGGGTGATTTTCTTTTATTAAATAATGCAGTCAGAGGTCCACAAACTCAGTGCAGTAAAATGTAACCTTGCATGCAATAGAAGGCAAATATGAGACTTAGTACTCACTAAACAAGTGTGACAGAATTTGCAAGAATAATTGCCCTGCAAGGTCCTACATTTAAACATGCCATAAGAAAACATATGTTCATGCAGAGTGAAACTCACACACTAACAAGTGAAAACATGATCTATATTAGTGTATTTCTGTCTTCATATGCAGAACAGAAAACTGTATGGACACTAACAATTAATTATCGTTTACTACTTAAAGTACTTTAGAATGCATTTTACTTTCAGACAGTCTCATTCATCTTACGGTATCTTTAGGAACAAATGCAGACTTGTATGCTTCAAAAGGCAAGTTGTGAGTCACTAACTTGGTGAAGATAATGCTTAGTTTAGAGAGATGCATTCTCAGTGTCTTACATGATGCATTTAGCAGAACAAAAGTCTCCAGAACTGTGATTCAGTAGTGCCTATCAGTGGTGTAAGTGAACTGTGTCAGAAAATGTCAGGGTATGTCCATTAATGTTTTTTGTGTGGTTTGTTCAGAGTGAAGGAGCATATAGTACCAGGCACGTTCAGAGGGGCAGGTCGTAATTTCTAAACTTCCTAGACCTCAAAACCTGCAAGACACGAGGAGAAAGGAGACTGAGGGGAGACCTTGTCACTGTACACAACTTCACAATTGAAGGGTCAGGCACTGATCTCTGGCAAGCAGTGACAAAACCCTAGGGATTGGCTTGAAGTTGTGTCAGGGGAGGTTTAAGTTAGATATTAGCGAAAGACTCTTCACCCAGAGGGTGGTTGGGCACTGAAACAGCTCCCCTGGGAAGTAGTCACAGCACCAAGACAGAGCTCAAGAAGCATTTGGACAATGCTTTCAGGCACATGGTGTCTTTCTCAGGGATGTCCTGTGCAGGACCTCGGGTTGGACTCGATGATCCTTGTGGCTCCCTTCCAACTCTAAAGATTCTGTGATCCTGTGATCTGAGATTTCTGGGATTTCTATCTGTGGTGTGAATCTCCTCTTACAGTGTGTTTTGGAGCTGTGAAGAAGTCTTTTTCATCTGCTCTATAGCTTTATTTTCCTTACCTTAACTTCGTGATTTGAAATCAGGTAGGAGGAAAACAAACAAATAAAGTCCATTAGTACTGTGTATCAGGATTCTGAGGCAGGCTTGATTTTCAGTGAATTTTGATTCTGTAAAGCCCAAATTACATGACTTTCTACCATTTATGTCTCTTTATAGAAGTATTGCACAGTATGTATTGATATACTATAGAGTAAATGTTTCTGTTAAGAGAGAGAATATGTAAGGAGAAATAAATCTATGTGTAATCAATACATTTTCTTTTTTTCATAAAAAGAAGGAAATAAAAATAATTCTTAATAAAAATCATCATATCTGCAAACATAGTCATAAATTATCCCCCAAAATACAGACATGTTTAAGCTGAAAATTACTTTTAAAGTAATCTGAAAGTAATTTGATACTCAGATCTTAATCAAATGAAATTTTTACAATGTTAAAGAGGACAGCAGATGTTGGTATTGATATTTATTGAAAGCAAGT
>NW_008673299.1:5779-7316 GCF_000695815.1 Acanthisitta chloris
TGACTGACATTTTTACCTTTTTTTTTACTGCTTTGTCATGTGCCATTAAAAGTTCTTATCATCAAATTGTTTTCCATAACAGCGTGGGATAATAGTAGCTTCCAATGACAGAAGTGTCTAGACTGTAGTAAAGACCTGCATATGTCAAATGCCAAAGTAGTACTCAACAGAACTACAATAAAGCAAAAGAAAGCAGAGCTAAAACAGAGCGAAAGACTTTTCTTTCTCTTTTCTTAACCAAAACAAGTATTTTCCTTGACTGTAGTTTAAAAATAGAGCAAATTATACTGGATCAAAATCTAGCAGTATTTGTGTGCAATACTTTAAAAAGCCCAGCATTTGTTGAAATTTATTGTTGTTACAAGTGAGAGCTTTGTTACTGAATGCCTTGAGGGCAAATTTAGGCTGAAATCGTGTAGGTATTAGTTTTAATCATATTTAAGTAGTCTGAAAGGCTGTGAATCTCTGGTGCCATCTTTGTATATAAAGATTATAATATAACACAAGCCAACTTGTAATATAGATTTTATAATATCTATAGTCAATAACAGCTTTTAACAAGGTTTAAACATGGAGTTTGCCATTTGCCTGGAAAGTGAATGAGCTCAAGGTCTAGTGGATAGCTGAGGTGATTAACCTTCAGCGTGGAAGATCCTTTACTCTCTGGTGGCTTCATTGTATTTGTGCTGGGCACGTATCATCCTTAGCATTCAAGGTATTCTCGCCGTGGCATGTGAGGAAATTCTAGCTATCAGGTGTCTGTTTACCAACGTGTTCACATTGTGACAGGTTAAACTGTTATTTCACCTAGGAGATTGTTGGAAGCCAGTTGAGATCTAAAAGCAATGCTCTTTTGTTCTCAGCATTGACGCCATTTAGGAAAGGAACTGCAGTAAGACATGTCAGGAACACTAGGACTGAGTCACACGCACCAGAGCTGTCCAGTTGTTTTGGAGATGATGACTGGATAATTTTGACAAGGCTGCTTACATAGGACAAAGGATTTATTTGTCTTCTCTGGAACAAATAGGCAAAAACATTTTTACACTCTTTACCACAGGACAAGTCAGGCTGAAAGGAGCAGAGAAAGCACTATGTGAGTAGGTTCATGTGTCATTCAGATCACTGAAATGGCTTTGGCTGGCTTGTGGGCATGCCAAGTGCACAAGCAGGTCTAGTGAAGAAAATAGCAGGGAAGGTGTGGGAAGCTTCTGAGGAGGAAAAAGCAGTTAAACTTGATAATAAATAGTGAAGGTCCTTCTTCCTCACATTTTCAAAGAAGCTCTGCTGCATTTTAAAAAAGTCTAAACCAACTTCAAAAACAAAATAATTGCGCAGAATCGCTAATATACCTGCTGCAAAAATACCCAGAAAAACTGCATTAGAATAGATTGCCAGCGCATAGTGATTTTTTTTACCTAGAAAATGAAATGGCAGCACCCAAGGAAAATCTTGATATTTTAGGTATGTACGTATGTCATGGCTTAACTCCAGCCAGCCACTGAACACCATGCAGCCACTTGCTCGCTCCCCCACC
>NW_008673299.1:7667-8886 GCF_000695815.1 Acanthisitta chloris
AGATAGGAGGTGTTCAGCCATTGCCAGGACAGCAGGGCCCATCATGTGTAATGGTACGGTTCCTTGACAAATGCCATCACTCCAGATGTTCCTCCTTCATCCTTCTTCCTCTCGCTTTATATACTGAACATGATGTCATATGGTATGGAATATCCCTTTGGTCAGTTTGGGTCACGTGTCCCAGCTGTGTCTCCTCCCAGTCTCCCACGCATCCGCAACTTCCTTGTGAGGGTGGCTGTATGGAACATAGTAAAGACCTTGGCTCTGTGAGCTTTGCTCAGCAATAGCAAAAACATCTCTGCATTATCAACCCTGTGTTCAGCATAAATCCTAAACATAGCCCCATACTAGTCACTGTGATGAAAGCTAACTCCACTTCAGCCCAAACCAGCACAGCATATATATCCACATGATTCAAAAAACAGCATAAGAGTTGAGGCAGCCTCATCTAAGATACCTCCATATTCACTGGCTGTCCAAGGAGTCAGAGTTTGGCAGGTGTGGGTCCTCTTCATGTCTTCCACTGTCCAGCCCCTCATCTTGTACTCTGATTTGCCCCATAATCTCATAAACCTAACAGTGTCTTCTGGGAGTGGGCAGTGGTGCTAATCATCATCAAAATAGCACTTCATGAATAGCAAGAGCCTAATCCAAGCTATGTGGAAGTGCAAGAGAGGAAAGAAAAATTCCAGCATAGCCTGAATTCCTGACAAAAACTTTAGGTTCTTTGTGGAGCAGCAATTTCTGTCTCTTTGTGTGACGCAGTAGATGAAATCATGTAAAATCTCCCATTACATTTTCTTTCTCTCTCTTTGATTATTAAGAAAGAGTGAATCCCCTGAGCTCCAGGCAACAGGGCTAAAAGTGCTTTAATGAAGCTTGTATCAGGATGATAACATAATTAATATAGTGGAGAAAGTTCCGTCACAGCTAAATAGGAAAGAAAGATTGAAAATTTACACACACTACACCTGGGCTTTTTTTGTCAGCAAATCCTTGGGGCTGATTCTCTGTTCCTGTCAAGCAGTGTACTGTTCTGCAAATTTCATCTAGCCAAAAAGATGGGGAAAAGTTACTGCCAAACACCTTCAAAAATGCTCAGCAACTGCGCCATGGGCCAAAGTGATTTAAGTCAAGACAAATAAAGCTAGGCTGCCTAGAACTTGAGAGATTCCATGAAAAATGAAATGGGCAGACCACAAAAGATATTCTGTTGGGA